>NC_041385.1:630076044-630209591 GCF_002162155.2 Triticum dicoccoides
GCTGCTCTCCCCCCTCTCGATCTGATCTGGATTGAGGGAGCATTCCCGAGCCCCCTTCGACACCAATCGCCGCCGCCTGGAGGTCCAGTCGCCGGAGCCACCCTCCCGGATCCTCTCTGCCTCGACTACCTCACCTCCCGTCTCCGTCGATCATCCCCGTCCTCCTCCCCACGGGTCGCCCCCGAGCCTCGACGCCCATGTGCCCCTGCAAACGCCGGTGAGGCCCTCGGCCTCGGCCTCCCCTCTCCCCTTCTTTTCGTCTGCGGACACCGCGCTCGTCCACCTCGCGCCCGTGCAGTCCGCTCGCCTCCGGCCATCTCTGCCTTGTGGTCGAGCACGCCATGCCCCGTACCCCGTGCGCTCCAGGCCCGTCCAGGCCCGCACACCCTCCTGCTCGACGACTGCGTCGGCCACGCCGTCGCCCCACTTGCCGCTCCTGGTCGTGCCCCGCCACGAGCTGCAGCAGCTGCTACTGTGCTGCGGCGCTGCCGCCAGCACCACTGCAGCCCCCGCGCTCGCCCACTCACCGTGGTCGCGCCCGCTCGCGGAGTGCTCCTGTGCCCCTGCCTCCGTCGTTCCTCTCACGCGCCTCGGCTCCTCCTTGCGCCCTCCCTCGTCTGCTCGCCGTGGCCGCGCTCCGGCGAGCCACCCACAGCGCCTCGGCTGGCTCCGCTCGGGACTCGCCCGTTCGGGTGCCCACGCCCGGCGCCCGTAAACCCCACACCCGCTAAGGCCCCTGGCCCAATGACAGATGGGGCCCACGCCCAGAACGTATTTAAAAAAAAAGAAAATAAAAATGAAAATAATTAATTAAAGAAATAATTAACTTAATTAATTTTGATTAATTAAACTAATTAAATAACTAAACTAACTAAACTGTTAGTCAATTAATTAATTACTCAATGACAGTGGCCCCCTCCTAATTAATACTAATTAGGTTAAATTAGATGACTAATTAAAATGTGTCACTGACCAGTGGGTCCCACTGGTCAGGTTGACCAGTCAACCCTGTTGACTGCTGACGTCAGCATGACATCATGCTGATGTCATAATTCCATTTTCGAATTAAATTAAATAATTAATTAAATTCCAGAAATTAATAAAATCTTTAGAAAATCATAACTTTTAATCCGTAACTCGGATTAAAATATTTTCAACATGAAAGTTACTCAGAATGACGAGACGAATCCGGATGCGCAGTCCGTTCGTCCGCCACGCACCCCTAATATATCAAACTTGCAACTTTCCCCCTCTGGGTCCTCTGCCCGAAAACACGAAACACCGGGGATATTTTCCCGGATGTTTCCCCCTTCACCGATATCGCCCATCCCTATGTTAGGTCACCCCTAGCACAACGTATTGCCGCGTCTTGCTTTGTGTTACATTTGATTGCTCCATTATTTATTGTGTTCCCCCTCCGTTACTCCTTTCCGGTAGACTCCGAGACTGATGCGGATGCCCCTGTGGTCGACTACGTCACCGACGACCCCTCTCTCTTGCCAGAGCAACCAGGCAAGCCCCCCCCCCCTTGATCACCAGATATCGCCTACTCTTCTCTATACTGCTTGCATTAGAGTAGTGTAGCCTGTCCTGATGCATAGCCTGTCCTTGTTACTACTGTTTTTACCTTTACCTGCTATCCTATATGCTTAGTATAGGATGCTAGTATTCCATCTATGTCCCTACATTATTGTCCGTCTGCCGTGCTATACTATCGGGCTGTGATCACTCGGGAGGTGATCACGGGTATATACTATATACTTTATACATGATACATGTGGAGACTATAGTCGGGTCGGCTGGTGGAGCACCCGCGAGTGGATCTTTGAGGCGGAGCGGCAGGCAGGTTGAGACCGCCTAGGAGAGAGGTGGGCCTGGCCCTGTTCGGCGTTCGCGGATACTTAACACGCTTAACGAGATCTTGGTATTTGATCTGAGTTGGCTACGAGCCTATACGCACTAACCATCTACGCGGGAGTAGTTATGGGTATCCCGACGTCGTGGTATCAGCCGAAGCACTTCAGACGTCAGCAACGGAGCGGCGCGCGCCGAATTGGACTGGAACGCCACTAGGCTAGGTCTGCTTTCGGCCGCCCACGCAACGTGCAGGTGTGCTCAGGGCGATGGGCCCAGACCCCTGCGCGCTTAGGTTTAGACCGGCGTGCTGGCCTCTCTGTTGTGCCTAGGTGGGGCTGCAACGTGTTGATCTTCCGAGGCCGGGCATGACCCAGGAAAGTGTGTCCGGCCAAATGGGATCAAGCGTGCTGGGTAAGTTGGTGCACCCCTGCAGGGAAGTTAATCTATTCGAATAGCCGTGATCTTCGGTAACAGGACGACTTGGAGTTGTACCTTGACCTTATGACAACTAGAACCGGATATTTAATAAAACACACCCTTCCAAGTTCCACAGACAACCCGGTGATCGCTTTTCCACAGGGCGACGAGGGGAGGATCGCCGGGTAGGGTTATGCTATGCGATGCTACTTGGAGATGCTACTTGGAGATGCTACTTGGAGGACTTCAGTCTATTTTCTTCTACATGCTGCAAGACGGAGGCTGCCAGAAGCGTAGTCTTCGATAGGATTAGCTATCCCCCTCTTATTCTAGCATTCTACAGTTCAGTCCACCTATATGGCTCTTTACACATATACCCATGCATATGTAGTGTAGCTCCTTGCTTGCGAGTACTTTGGATGAGTACTCACGGTTGCTTTTCTCCCTCTTTTCCCCTTTCCCTTCTACCTGGTTGTCGCAACCAGATGCTGGAGCCCTGGAGCCAGACGCCACCGTCGACGACGACCCCTACTACACCGAAGGTGCCTATTACTACGTGCAGCCCGCTGACGACGACCAGGAGTAGTTTAGGAGGATCCCAGGCAGGAGGCCTGCGCCTCTTTCGATCTGTATCCCAGTTTTGTGCTAGCCTTCTTAAGGCAAACTTGTTTAACTTATGTCTGTACTCAGATATTGTTGCTTCCGCTGACTCGTCTATGATCGAGCACTTGTATTCGAGCCCTCGAGGCCCCTGGCTTGTATTATGATGTTTGTATGACTTATTTTTGTTTTAGAGTTGTGTTGTGATATCTTCCCGTGAGTCCCTGATCTTGATCGTACACATTTGCGTGCATGATTAGTGTACGATTGAATCGGGGGCGTCACACTAACTTACCGTTTCTTAAAGTTTGGAGTTGCGATGCTTATGTGAAAAAGTTTCAACCTGATAAGCTCGAACCCAAATCGGAGAAGTGCGTCTTCATAGAATACCCAAAGGAAACTGTTGGGTACACCTTCTATCACAGATCCGAAGTCAAATTATTCGTTGCTGAGATGGATCCTTTCTAGAGAACAAGTTTCTCTCGAAAGAAGTGAGTGGGGGAAAGTAGAACTTGATGATGTAATTGTACCTTCTCCCTTATTGGAAAGTAGTTCATCACAGAAATCAGTTCCAGTGATTCCTACACCAATTAGTGAGGAAGTTAATGATGATGATCATGAAACTTCAGATCAAGTTGCTACCAAACCTTGTAGGTCTTCCAGAGTAAGATCCGCACCAGAGTGGTACGGTAATCATGTTCTGGAATTCATGTTACTAGACCATGATGAACCTACGAACTATGAGGAAGCGATAATGAGCCCAGATTCCACAAAATGGCTTGAGGCCATGAGATCTGAGATAAGATCCATGTATGAAAACAAAGTATGGACTTTGATTGACTTGCCCAATGATCAGCAAGACATTGAGATTAAATGGATCTTCAAGAGGAAGACGGACGCTGATAGTGTTACTATCTACAAAGCTAGAATTGTCGCAAAAGGTTTTCGACAAGATCAAGGTGTTGACTACGATGAGAGTTTTTCACTCGTATCTATGCTTAAGTCTATCTGAATCATGTTAGCAATTGCCGCATTTTATGAAATTTGGCAAATGGATAAACAAAACTGCATTCCTTAATGGTTTTCTTAAAGAAGAGTTGTATATGATGCAACCAGAAGGTTTTGTCAATCCTAAAGGTGCTAACAAATTGTGCAAGCTCCAGCGATCCATCTATGGACTGGTGCAAGCATCTCGGAGTTGGAATATATGCTTTGATGAGTTGATCAAAGCATATGGTTTTATACAGACTTTTGAAGAAGCATGTATTTACAAGAAAGTGAGTGAGAGCTCTGTAGCATTTCTAATATTATATGTGGATGACATATTGTTAATTGGAAATGATATGGAAATTCTGGATAGCATGAAAGGATACTTGAATAAGAGTTTTTCAAAGCAAGACCTCGGTAAAGCTGCTTACACATTGAGGATCAAGATCTATATAGATAGATCAAGACGCTTGATAAGATTTTTCAATGAGTACATACCTTGATAAATTTTTGAAATAGTTCAAAATGGAACAGTCAAAGAAAGGAGTTCTTGCCTGTGTTACAAGGTGTGAAGTTGAGTAAGACTCAAGACCCGACCATTGCAGAAAATAGAAAGAGAATGAAAAGTCATTCCCTATGCCTCAGTCATAGGTTCTATAAAGTATGCTATGCTATGAACAGACCTATTGAATACCTTGCTCTGTGTTTGGCAAAGGAATACAATTTTGATCTAATAAGTAGATCACTGGACATGGGTCAAGAATATCCTTAGTGAGGACTAAGGAGATGTTTCTCGATTATGGAGGTGATAAAAGAGCCCGTCGTAAAAGTTACAACGATGCAAACTTTTACACCAATCCAGATGACTCTAAGTCTCAATCTGGATACATATTAAAAGTGGGAGATTAGCTAGAGTAGCTCCGTGCAGAGCATTGTGGACATAGAATATTTGCGAAATACATACGGCTCTGAATATGACAGACCCGTTGACTAAGCTTCTCTCACGAGCAAAACATGATCATACCTTAGTACTCTTTTGGGTGTCAATCACATAGCGATGTGAAATAGATTATTGACTCTAGTAAACCCTTTGGGTGTTGATCACATGATGATGTGAACTATGGGTATTAATCACATGCAGATGTGAATATTGGTGTTAAATCACATAGTGATGTGAACTAGATTATTGACTCTAGTGCAAGTGGGAGACTGAAGGAAATATGCCCTAGAGGCAATAATAAAGTTATTATTTATTTCCTTATTTCATGATAAATGTTTATTATTCATGCTAGAATTGTATTAACCGGAAACATGATACATGTGTGAATACATAGACAAACATATAGTCACTAGTATGCCTCTACTTGACTAGCTCATTAATCAAAGATGGTTATGTTTCCTAACCATAGATATGTGTTTTCATTTGATTAATGGGATCGCATCATTAGGAGAATGATGTGATTGACATGACCCATTCCGTTAGCTTAGCACTTGATCGTTTAGTATGTTGCTATTGCTTTCTTCATGACTTATACATGTTCCTGTAACTATGAGATTATGCAACTCCCGTTTACCGGAGGAACACTTTGGGTGCTACCAAACGTCACAACGTAACTGGGTGATTATAAAGGAGTACTACAGGTGTCTCCAAAGGTACATGTTGGGTTGGCGTATTTCGAGATTAGGTTTTGTCACTCCGATTGTCGGAGAGGTATCTCTGGGCCCTCTCGGTAATGCACATCACTATAAGCCTTGCAAGCAATGTAGCTAATGAGTTAGTTACGGAATGATGCATTACGTAATGAGTAAAGAGACTTGCCGGTAACGAGATTGAACTAGGTATTGGATACCGACGATCGAATCTCGGGCAAGTAACATACCGATGACAAAGGGAACAAAGTATGTTGTTATGCGGTTTGACCAATAAAGATCTTCGTAGAATATGTAGGAGCCAATATGGGCATCCAGGTTCCGCTATTTGTTATTGACCAAGAATAGTTCTAGGTCATGTCTACATAGTTCTCGAACCCGTAGGGTCCGCACGCTTAAGGTTTCGATGACAGTTATATTATGAGTTTATGAGTTTTGATGTACCGAAGGAGTTCGGAGTCCGGGATGAGATCGGGGACATGACGAGGAGTCTCGAAATGGTCGAGACGTAAAGATCGATATATTGGACGACTATATTCGGAGTTCGGAAAGGTTCCGAGTGATTCGGGTATTTTTCGGAGTACCGGAGAGTTACGGGAATTCGCCGGGGAGTATATGGGCCTTATTGGGCCATATGGGAAATGAGGAGAGAGGCCGAAAGGAAGGAGGCGCGCAGCCCCCCTCTGGTCCGAATTGGACAAGGGGTGCAGCTCCTCTTTCCTTCCTCCTTTCCCCCTCTTTCCCCCTTCTCCTAATCCAGCAAGGAAGGAGGGAGTCCTACTCCCGGCGGGAGTTTGGTACCGCTCGCGCAGCCCGCACCGAAACAGTGCTTTACCCCTAGATGTCCAGTCAACTGCTGCGCCTCAACGCATTTCGGGGAGAACCCGGTGGGAGTAGGACTCCCCTTGGCGCGCCTCTCCCTGGCAGGCCGCCTCCTCCCCTTGCTCCTTTATATACGGGGGCGGGGGGCACCCCATAGACACACAAGTTGATTTACGGATCGTTCCTTAGTCGTGTGCGGTGCCCCCCTCCACCATATTCCACCTCGATCATATCATCGCGGAGTTTAGGCGAAGCCCTGCGCCGGTAGAGCATCATCATCGTCACCACACCGTCGTGCTGACGGAACTCATCCCCGAAGCTTTGCTGGATCGGAGCCCGGGGATCGTCATCGAGCTGAACGTGTGCTGAACTCGGAGGTGCCGTACGTTCGGTACTTGGATCGGTCGGATCGTGAAGACGTACGACTACATCAACCGCGTTGTCATAACGCTTCCGCTTACGGTCTACGAGGGTACATGGACATCACTCTCCCCTCTCGTTGCTATGCCATCACCATGATCTTGCGTGTACGTAGGAAATTTTTTGAAATTACTACGTTCCCCAACACTGGTGTGCCCTGAGAACGAGATATGTGCAGCTCCTATCGGGATTTGTCGGCACAGCGGGAGGCTTTGTTGGTCTTGTTTTACCATTGTCGAAATGTCTTGTAAACCGGGATTCCGAGTCTGATCGGGTCTTCCTGGGAGAAGGTCTATTCCTTCGTTGATCGCGAGAGCTTGTCATGGGCTAAGTTCGGACACCCCTGCAGGGTATAATATTTCGAAAGCCGTGCCTGTGGTTATAGGCAGATGGGAATTTGTTAATGTCCGGTTGTAGATAATTTGACACCAGAGCCGAATTAAAACGCATCAACCGCATGTGTAGCCGTGATGGTCTCTTTTCGGCGGAGTCCGAGAAGTGAACACGGTTTCTGGGTTATGTTTGACGTAAGTAGGAGTTCAGGATCACTTCTTGATCATTACTAGTTGACGACCGTTCCGCTTGCTCTCTTCTCACTCTTATTCGCGTATGTTAGCCACCATATATGCTTAGTCGCTGCTGCAGCCTCACCACTTTACCCCTCCTTTCCCTTTAAGCTTTGCTAGTCTTGATACCCATGGTAATGGGATTGCTGAGTCCTCGTTGCTCACATATTACTACAACAACAGTGGCAGGTACAGGTTTCGCGAT
This sequence comes from Triticum dicoccoides, assembly GCF_002162155.2. NCBI lineage: Eukaryota > Viridiplantae > Streptophyta > Magnoliopsida > Poales > Poaceae > Triticum > Triticum dicoccoides. Next base: position 630,083,569 of record NC_041385.1, read on the forward strand.
GTTCATGACGCGAGAGCGATGTTTGCTTGTCTTGGAGTTCTTCTTCTGCTTCTTCTTCGATCAGGGGATAGGTTCCAGGTCGGCAGCCTGGGCTAGCAGGGTGGATGTCGTTTGAGTTTCTGTTTGTGTTTCATCCGTAGTCGGATGATGCTCTTATGTATTGTGATGTTGTATTCATGTGGCATTGTATGCCTTTTGTATGTATCCCCATCTATTATGTAATGTTGATGTAATGATATCCACCTTGCAAAAGTGTTTCAATATGCGGGTCTATCCTTGGTGGGACCTTTGAGTTCCTTTTGGATAGGGTCGCATATTGGGCGTGACATTATCCATCATTGATCCGGTGCCTACGAGGTTTCCATATACTTGTTCTCGCTTATTTACTTTTCCGTTGTTACTGTTACAAGCACTACAAAACACCAAAAACATTACTTTTACTGTCTTTACTTTTGTTACCATTACCACCACTATCATATTACTTTTCTACTAAACACCTTGCTGCAGATACTAAGTTTCCAGGTGTGGTTGAATTGACAACTCAGCTGCTAATACTTGAGAATATTCTTTGGCTCCCCTTGTGTCGAATCAATAAATTTGGGTTGAATACTCTACCCTCGAAACTGTTGTGATCCCCTATACTTGTGGGTTATGAAGACCTTTTTCTGGCGCCGTTGCCGGGGAGCATAGCTCTATTCTTTGAGTCACTTGGGATTTATATCTGCTGGACACTATGAAGAACTTGAAAGACGCTAAGACAACTATTTATCCCTCAACTACGAGGGGAGGTAAGGAACTGCCATCTAGCTCTGCACTTGATTCACCTTCTGTTATAAACAAGCTAGTGACACCTAAACCTGCTTCTGCTATTCGTTCAAATATGTCGCATGTTATTGATGATGCCACTTCTACTATGCATGATACGTATGATGAAACTACTTCTATGCTTGATACTACTGTGCCTCTTGGTGAATTTCTAGATGAACAAATTTCTAAGTCTAGAGAAAGAGAAATTATTGAAACTGAACACGATGATGTTAGTGATGATGAAAATAGGCCTTCTATTCCCGAGGGTTACCTTTTTAATGCTGAATCTACTGAAGCTATTCTTGCTTGCCAGGATAGTCTTGAACGTAATAGGTTGCTAGTTAAATGGAGTAAAGAATCTTTTAGAGGTAGGATGAGACCCGACCCTACTTTTGCTACTTCACCTATCCGTGTTCCTGATCAGGATTATTATGATTTTTCTGTTGATCCAGATATAATTACTTTGGTTGAATCTGATCCTTTTTATGGCTGTGAATTTGAAACTGTTATGGCACATCTTCGTAAGTTAGATGATATAGCTGCCCTGTTTACTAATAATGAGAGATCGCGCTACCTTTATTTACTCAAAATATTTCCGTTCTCATTAAAGGGTGATGCTAAGATATGGTTTAATTCTCTTGATCCTGGTTGTGTGCAAAGTCCCCAGGATATGGTTTATTACTTCTCTGCTAAATATTTCCCTGCTCATAAGAAACAAGCTGCTTTGAGGGATATATATAATTTTGTGCAAATTGAAGAGGAGAGTCTCCCACAAGCTTGGGGGAGGCTTCTCAAGTTACTTAATGCTTTGCCTGATCATCCTCTTAAGAAACCTGAAATACTTGATATCTTTTATAATGGACTAACTGATGCTTCCAGAGATTACCTGGATAGTTGTGCTGGTTCTCTTTTCAGGGAAAGAACACCGGATGAAGCTGAAATTCTATTGAATAATATGTTGACAAATGAAAATAATTGGGCACCTCCTGAGCCAACTCCCAAGCCAGCTCCTGAGCCAATTACTGAGCCTATTCCTAAACCAACTCCGAAGAAGAGAGGTGTTCTATTTCTCAGTCCCGAAGATATGCAAGAGGTAAAGAAATCTATGAAAGAAAAAGGTATTAAAGCTAGAGATGTTAAGAATTTACCTCCTATTGAAGAAATACACGGTCTTAATTTACCGCCTGTTGAAGAAGTATATGATCTCAATTACTTATTTAATGAAGAACCTCCCGACATCCCGACACAGGTAGTAAAGGTAAATTCTCTCTACAGATATGATAAAACTTAAGTCCCTCCTACTAAAATTGCTAGTCAGTGCTTGGATGAGTTTGATGACTTTATGTTTAAGCAAGATGACATTAATGCTTATTTTGGTAGACAATTAAAACAAAATACCTTTATGATTAAACGCTTGAGTGATTATATGGCTAATATTAGAGGTGAACTTAAACTTGTTAGCAAACATGCTTCTATGGTTACCACTCAAGTAGAACAAGTACTTAAAGCTCAGAAAGAAGTGCTTAATGAAATGAATAGTAAGAAAAATGATTATGTTGTTAGTGTGGCTACTAGAACTGGTAGAATGACTCAGGAACCTTTGTATCCTGAAGGCCACCCTAAGAGAATCGAGCAAGATTCTCAGAGAAATAATATTGATATGCCTAGTTCTTCTAAAAGGAAGAAAAAGAAAAATGATAGAACTGTGCAAACTTCTAGTGAACCTATTGCTGGACCACCTGATAATCCAAATGATATCTCTATGTCTGATGCTGAAACACAATCTAGTAATGATCATGAACCTAGTAAAAACGTTAATGATGATGTTCATGATGATGCTCAACCTAGTAATGATAATGATGTAGAAGTTGAACCTGTTGTTGGTCTTGATAACCCACAATCAAAGAATCAACGTTATGATAAAAGAGACTTTGTTGCTAGGAAACATGGTAAAGAAAGAGAACCATGGGTTCAGAAACCCATGCCTTTTCCTCCCAAACCATCCAAGAAAAAGGATGATGAGGATTTTGAGCGCTTTGATGAAATGATTAGACCTATCTTTTTGCGTATGCGATTAACTGATGTGCTCAAAACAAATCCTTATTGTAAGTATATGAAGGATATTATTACTAATAAAAGAAAGATACCTGAAGCTGAAATTTCCACCATGCTTGCTAATTATACTTTTAAGGGTGGAATACCAAAGAAACTTGGAGACCCCGGAGTACCTACTATACCATGCTCCATTAAAAGAAATTATGTTAAAACCGCCTTGTGTGATCTTGGAGCCGGTGTTAGTGTTATGCCTCTCTCTTTATATCGCAAAATTGACTTGAATAAGTTGACACCTACTGAAATATCTTTGCAAATGGATGATAAATCAACTGCTATACATGTCGGTATTTGTGAGGATGTGCCTGTTGTGGTTGCAAACGTCACTATTTTAACAGAATTTGTTATTCTTGATATCCCCGAGGATGATAGTATGTCTATTATTCTTGGAAGACCTTTCCTTAATACCGTAGGGGCTGTTATTGATTGCAACAAAGGCAATGCCACTTTTCATGTTAATGGAAATGAGCACACGGTACACTTTTCGAGGAAACAACCTCAGGTCTACAGTGTCAACTCTATTGGAAAAATTCCATCGATTATATTTGGAGGTTTTAAATTTCCTCTCCCTACTGTCAAGAAAAAGTATGATATTCTTATTGTTGGGGATTTTCATATCCCCGTTGAGGTAACTTAGTGCTATTCGAAATTTCTCCGGTTCCATGATTATTGGAATGAGTTTGTTAACAAGACTTGATCAACCTTGTTAGTGGATTCTTTTTGATGAGCATGAGATGGATGAAACTAGAAGCACAACCTTCTGTACCCTCTTTATATTTTATGTTACTTAGTAGAAATAAAGTAAAATGGTATTTTTCTGTCTGTCTCCTGACTTATCCGCTCAATATAAAAATATCCCGAAAATAAAAGTCCTCAGAATGCCATGCCAATTTAATATGATTTTTTTCGGGAATATTTAAGAATTTTCTGTGCAAAAATCACCGCGGGGGGAGCTGCCACCTGGCCACGAGGGTGGAGGGCGCGCCCTACCCCCTGGGCGCGCCCCCCTGCCTCATGGGCCCACGGTGGCCCTCCTCCACTTATTCCTGCACCCATCTTCTTCCTCTGTCTCACGCAAACACGAAAAACCAACTCAAGCACGAGTTCCAGCCCCTGTTGCTGTGATTTTCGATCTCCTTGCTCAAAGCACCTCTTGCAAAACTGCTTGGGGAGATTGTTCCTTGGTATGTGACTCCTCCATTGGTCCAATTAGTTTTTGTTCTAGTGCTTTATTCATTGCAAATTTGTGCTGCATAGGTGACCATGTTCTTGAGCTTGCATGTCAAATTTATTTGGTTCCAAGTAGTTCTAATGGTTTATATAGGCTCTAGGCACTTGTGGGAGTTGTTACTATCGATTTTATTGAAGTTGGTTCACTTTTACTTGAAGTCACTAAAAATTTCAGATTGTTTCAGAAATAATGAAGAGACTTTTGAGGGGCTCGTCGTGCCGAAGCTCTAAGGAGAAACAAAAGGAAGAAGAACAGAAGCCAAAATTTAATTTGCCTCGTATCGCGGAGGTTCGGCCGTATGAATGGCCTTCCGATGACTTCTTTAGGAGAGCCGGGATTTATGAGGATTTCTATCTATTAATTAAGAACGCCAGCCTCACCAACTTCCTCCATGAACAACGTCATCAGTATCTCTTACTCACAAATACGTTTGTGCAGAACTTCTACTTTTTCCCTAAGAAATCACCTCCAACAGTAGAGTTTCATTTATATGACGTTGTTAAAGAGATGCCAAGAGCTGAATTTTGCGAGGTTTGCAAAATACCCTTTGAGGGCACCTTAGATGAACCACACCGTAATGAAGTGGAAGCTTTTATTAACACTATCACGGTGGGAGAAACCGGGAAGGTTTCTGATGCAAGAATCACTAGCATATGTTTTCCTGTTTTACGATACTTTGCCTTATTTGCTAGCCGTTGCCTGATAGGTCGCGGAAACTATGGAAACCTTAGTATTCCTGATGTTATCATTTTATTCCATGGTTTAAACCGAAGTAACTCTATTAGTATGGGTGGAATTGTTGCTAGGCGGTTAAGTCTAAACCGTACTAAAGGCCCCATCTTTGGAGGTATTTATGCCTCACGCCTAGCTGAACATTTTGAAATACCTATTAGGCATGAGGATGAAGAGGAAACATCACTGCCTCGTGCTTATTTAGATTATAGGAGTATGCTAGCGCATGATTTTCTTATTAAGAGTCGTGAGGGGGAACTCAAATATAAATTGTACTTTGATAAACATCACCCTGAGACTATTACTTTGCTTGCTCCCTCTTTATTTAACTTGTCTGCAGGTCCTCACATCATTCCGTGGGCGGCCATTCAAGCCTATCGAAATTCTGCACCCGCCCTGGAACCGGAGTCACAAGATGAGCCTCCATGACAGTCTGTTTATTCTTGGGATCCAGAGGTGGCTGCCAGCCAGTGGCAGTCAGAGTCTTCTTCATCGCAGTATGACCCCAGCTTCACCTACGGGTATCCGCCAGGCCATCCCTGGCAATAGACCAACTTAGGCCAAAAGCCTAAGCTTGGGGGAGTACGTATTTCCCACCGACATTACATTCTTGTTCACACACACTCATTGCTAGATGTCGGTGTTCATACTCTTTCACTGTAATATCCATGCTAGATTACTTTGTTTTTCCTATCTTCTTCTTGTGTGTTTAATCAACCTTAAGAAAAACAAAAAAAATTAGTAGTAGTTTATTTCTTTGCTGTAGTAATTAAAAAGGAAAACCCAAAAATATTTCCCGTTCTTCTTTTGCTTGTTGGGAGCTTTCTCGTGTAAATAGTTTTTATTTATTTTCTTTTCTTTGGGGGTCAGTAGGAGAAGACCATGATTAAATTGTTGAAGTGGCTCTTATATGCATGAATGATTATTTAACTTAGAGCCCATATTACTTGTCTTCTCTCTTGAGTTGAATGCTTGCAGATTCCAGCTTAGTCCAATGCACGTGCACTCTTATTATTATACACATCGTTCGGTCATGCAAGTGAAAGGCAATAATGATGATATATAATGGACTTATTGGGATGAGAAAAGCTGGTATGAACTCGACCTCTCTTGTTTTTGTAAATATGATGATTCATTGTTCCTGAGTTAGCTATTATGAAGTAAACATATTTGCAATGACATTTAGATATTATAGTTGCTTGTGCCATGCTTGATTAGCTATGAGTTATAATGGTTTACCTTGCATGCCAACATGCTATTAGAATGATTATGATATGATATGATGGGATGGTATCCTCCTTTGAATGAATTGAGTGACTCGACTTGGCACATGTTCACGCATGTAGTTGAATCAAATCAACATAGCCTTCATGATATTTATGTTCATGGTGGATTATATCCTACTCATGCTTGTATTCGGTGTAAATTAATTTTAATGCATGTTTACGACTGTTGTCGCTCTCTCAGTTGGTCGCTTCCAAGTCTTTTGCTAGCCTTCACCTGCACTAAGCGGGAATACTGCTTGTGCATCCAAACTCCTTAAACCCCAAGTTGTTCCATATGAGTCCACTATACCTTCCTATATGAGGTATCTACCTGCCGTTCCAAGTAAATTTGTATGTGTCAAACTCCAAACCTTCAAATGAAATTCTGTTTTGTATGCTCGAGCAGCTCATGTGCAACTAGGGCTGCCTATATCTTCCATGCTAGGTGGGTTATTCTCAAGAGGAGTGGACTCCGCTCCTCATTCACAAGAAAGGGCCGGTAACCGGGATGCCCAGTCCCATGATCCAAAAAGATCAAAGCAAATCAAAATAATTAAACAAAGCTCCCCCTGGGACCTATTGAATGTTGGAGGCACTCGTTGTGTCGAGCAAGCCATGGATTTATGCTTGTGGAGGAGGGGGAGTATAAACCTTTACCATTCTGTTTGGGAACTGCCTATAATGCATGTAATATGGAAGATACAGCCATCTCATAGTTGTTGCGTTGACAGTGAAAGTATGCCGCTCAAAATATAATTTATCTCTATTTCAAAATCGAGCTCTGGCACCTCTATAAATCTCTGCTTCCCTCTTCAAAGGGCCTATCTATTTACTTTTATGTTGAGTCATCACCCTTCTTATTAAAAAGCACCCGTTGGAGAGCACGCTGTCGTTTGCATTCATTATAATTGGTTTATTTTGGGTATGACTTGACTGGATCTCTTTTACCATGAATTACAACGTTTAGTCAGTCCTTGATCTTTAAAGGTGCTCTACATTTATGTTTTGCGGTCTCAGAAAGGGCTAGCGAGATACCATTTTGTTATATCATGTTATGATTATTTTGAGAAAGTGTTGTCATCTGAGTTTTGTTATTATGGCTCGCTAGCTGATTATGCTATTGATATGAGTAATTGTGAGACCTACGTGTTATTGTGAGTATGGTTAGTTCATAATAATTGCTGAAACTTGAATGCTGGCTTTTCTTGTTTACAACAACAAGAGCAAACAGAGTTTGTAAAAGTTTTTCTTTTTCTCTTTCAGTTTGTCAACTGAACGGCTTGAGGACAAGCAAGGGTTTAAGCTTGGGGGAGTTGATACGTCTCCGTCGTATCTACTTTTCCAAACACTTTTGCCCTTGTTTGGGACTCTAACTTGTATGATTTGAATGGAACTAACCGGGACTGACGCTGTTTTCAGCAGAATTGCCATTATGTTGTTTTATGTGCAGAAAAAAAAAGTTCTCAGAATGACCTGAAACTCCACGGAATATCTTATAATAAATAATAAAAAATCCTCGCCAAAGATGAAGACCAGGGGGCCCACACCCTGTCCACTAGGGTGGGGGGCGCGCCCCTCCCCCCTAGGCGCGCCCCCTACCTCGTGGGCCCCCTGGATGCCCTCTGACGCCAACTCCAACTCCATATATTGGCTTTCGAGGAGAAAAAAAATCAGAGAGAAAGTTTCATCGCGTTTTACGATACAGAGCCGCCGCCAAGCCCTAATCTCTCTCGGGAGGGCTGATCTGGAGTCCGTTCGGGGCTCCGGAGAGGGGGATTCGTCGCCGTCATCATCATCAACCATCCTCCATCACCAATTTCATGGTGCTCACCGCCGTGCGTGAGTAATTGCATCGTAGGCTTGCTGGACGGTGATGGGTTGGATGAGATTTATCATGTAATCGAGTTAGTTTTGTTAGGGTTTGATCCCTAGTATCCATTATGTTCTGAGATTGATGTTGCTATGACTTTGCTATGCTTAATGCTTGTCACTAGGGCCCGAGTGCCATGATTTCAGATCTGAACCTATTATGTTTTCATGAATATATGTGTGTTTTTGGTCCGATCTTGCAAGTCTATAGTCACCTACTATGTGTTATGATCCGGCAACCCCGAAGTGACAATAATCGGGACCACTCCCGGTGATGACCATAGTTTGAGGAGTTCATGTATTCACTATGTGCTAATGCTTTGTTCCGGTTCTCTATTAAAAGGAGGCCTTAATATCCCTTAGTTTCCAATAGGACTCCGCTGCCACGGCAGGGTAGGACAAAAGATGTCATGCAAGTTCTTTTCCATAAGCACGTATGACTATATTCGGAATACATGCCTACATTACATTGATGAACTGGAGCTAGTTCTGTGTCACCCTATGTTACTGTTACATGATGAACCACATCCGGCATAATTATCCATCATTGATCCGGTGCCTACGAGTTTTCCATATACTGGTTCTCGCTTATTTACTTTTCCGTTGTTACTGTTACAAGCACTACAAAACACCAAAACATTACTTTTACTGTCTTTAATTTTGTTACCATTATCACCACTATCATATTACTTTGCTACTAAACACCTTGCTGTAGATACTAAGTTTCCAGGTGTGGTTGAATTGACAACTCAGCTGCTAATACTTGAGAATATTCTTTGGCTCCCCTTGTGTCGAATCAATAAATTTGGGTTGAATACTCTACCCTTGAAAACTGTTGCGATCCCCTATACTTGTGGGTTATCAAACACTGAAATAGACAAAAAAATAGCAATTTGGGCTGGACCTCCGGTTAGTAGGTTAGTCCCAAAAATGATATAAAAGTGTATAGTAAAGCCCATAAACATCCAAAACGGGTAATATAATAGCATGGAACAATAAAAAATTATAGATATGTTGGAGACATATCAATCATCCCCAAGCTTAATTCCTGCTCGTCCTCGAGTAGGTAAATGATAAAAATAGAATTTTTGATGTGGAATGCTACCTAGCATATTTCTCAATGTATTTTTATTTATTGTGGAATGAATGTTCAGATCCAAATGATTCAAGATAAAAGTTCATATTGACATGAAAACAATAATACTTCAAGCATACTAACAAAGCAATCACGTCTTCTCAAAATAACATGGCTAAAGAAAGCTATCCCTACAAAATCATATAGTCTGGCTATGCTCTATCTTCATCACACAAAATATTTAAATCATGCACAACCCCGATGACAAGCCAAGCAATTATTTCATACTTTAATGTTCTCAAACTTTTCAACTTGCACGCAATACATGAGCATGAGCCATGGACATAGCACTATATGTGGAATAGAATGATGGTTGTGGAGAAGACAAAAAAAGGAGAAGATAGTCTCACATCAACTAGGCGTATCAATGGTCTATGGAGATTCCCATTAATAGATATCAACGTGAGTGAGTAGGGATTGCCATGCAATGGATGCACTAGAGCTATAAGTGTATGAAAGCTCAACAAAAGAAACTAAGTGGGCGTGCATCCAACTTGCTTGCTCACGAAGACCTAGGGCATTTTGAGGAAGCCCATCATTGGAATATACAAGCCAAGTTCTATAATGTAAAATTCCCACTAGTATATGAAAGTGACAACATAGGAGACTCTCTATCATGAAGATCATGGTGCTACTTTGAAGCACAAGTGTGGAAAAGGATAGTAACATTGTCCCCTCTCTCATTTTCTCTCAATTTTTTTAATTTTTATTTTGGTGGGCTTCTTTGGCCTCCTTTTTTTATTTGGGCTTCTCTGGCCTCTTTTATTTTTCATAAAGTCTGGAGTCTCATCCCGACTTGTGGGGGAGTCATAGTCTCCATCATCCTTTCCTCACTTGGGAGAATGCTCTAATAATGAAGATTATCACACTTTTATTTACTTACAACTCAAGAATTACAACTCAATACTTAGAACAAAGATACGACTCTATGTGGATGCCTCCAACAGTGTACCGGGATATGCAATGAATCAAGAGTAACATGTATGAAAGAATAATCAAGGTGGCTTTGCCACAAATACAATATCAACTACATGATCATGCAAAAGCAATATTACAATGATGGAGCGTGTCATAATAAATGGAATAGTGGAAAGTTGCATGGCAATATATCTCGGAATGGCTATGGAAATGCCATAATAGGTAGGTATGGTGGCTGTTTTGAGGAAGGTATATGGTGGGTGTATGGTACCGGCGAAAGTTGCGCGGCACAAGAGAGGCTAGCAATAGTGGAAGGGTGAGAGTGCGTATAATCCATGGACTCAACCTTAGTCATAAAGAACTCATATAGTTATTGCAAAAATCTACAAGTTATTGAAACAAAGTACTATGCACATGATCCTAGGGGGATAGATTGGTAGGAAAAGACCATCGCTCATCCCCGACCGCCACTCATAAGGAAGACAATCAAAAAATAAATCATGCTCCAACTTCATCACATAACGGTTCACCATATGTGCATGCTACGGGAATCACAAACTTCAACACAAGTATTCCTCAAATTCACAGTTACTCCACTAGCATGACTCTAATATTACCACCTTTATGTCTCAAAACAATTATCAAGCATCAAGTTGATCATAGTATTCAATTCACTTCCTATGATAGTTTTTATTATACCCAACTTGGATGCCCATCATTCTAGGACCAATTTTATAACCATAGCAAATACCATGCTGTTCTAAAAGACTCTCAAAATAATATAAGTGAATCATGAGAGATCAATAATTTCTACAAAATAAAACCACCGCCGTGCTCTAAAAAGATATAAGTGAAGGACTAGAGCAAAACTGTCTAGCTCAAAATATATAAGTGAAGCACATAGAGTATTCTAATAAATTCTGAATCATGTGTGTCTCTCCCAAAAGGTGTGTACAGCAAGGATGATTGTCGTAAAATAAAAAGCAAAAACTCATATGATACAAGACGCTCCAAGAAAAACACATATCATGTGGTAAATAAAAATATAGCTCCAAGTAAAGTTACCCATAGACGAAGACAAAAGAGGGGATGCCTTCCGGGGCATCCCCAAGCTTAGGCTTTTGGTTGTCCTTGAATTATCTTGGGGTTCCATGGATGCTCCAAGCGAAACACATATCATGTGGTGAATAAAAATATACCATCAAGTAAGTTTACCGATGGATTGAAGATGAAAGAGGGGATGCCATCCGGGGCATACCCAAGCTTAGATGCTTGGTTGTCCTTGAATATTACCTTGGGGTGCCTTGGGCATCCCCAAGCTTAGGCTCTTGCCACTCCTTATTCCATAGTGCATCAAATCTTTACCCAAAACTTGAAAACTTCACAACACAAAACTCAACAGGAAATCTCATGAGCTCCGTTAGTGCAAGAAAGAAAAACCACCACTTAAGGTACTGTAATTAACTCATTATTTATTTATATTGGTGTTAAACCTACTGTATTCTAACTTCTCTATGGTTCATACCCCCTGATACTAGCCATAGATTCATCAAAATAAGCAAACAACACACAAAAACAGAATCTGTCAAAAACAGAACAGTCTGTATCAATCTGTAACTTTCGAATACTTATGGAACTCTAAAAATCATACGAAAATAGCAAGTCCTGGTAAATTTGACTATTGATCTAATGAAAAAGAATCAACTCAAAAGCCCGTTCCTGTGATTTATTATATTTGTTCTAGTAAGCGCAAAAGTTTCTGTTTTTCAGCAAGATCAAATTAACTTTCACCCAAGATGATCCTATAGGTTCTACTTGGCACAAACACTAATTAAAACATAAAACCACATCTAAACAGAGGCTAGATGAATTATTTAGTACTAAACAGGATCAAAAAGCAAGGAACAAAAATAAAATTGGGTTGTCTCCCAACAAGCGCTATCGTTTAACGCCCCTAGCTAGGCATAGTTTCAATGATGCTCACATGAAAGACAAGAATTGAAGCACAAAAAGAGAATCATAAAACACATGACAAACACATCTAAGTCTAACATACTTCCTATGCATAGGCATCTTATAGGAAAACAAATTATCATAGCAAGCAAAAACTAGCATATGCAAGGAAGCGGAAAGAAACAATAGCAATCTCAACATGAAGCGAGGTAATTTAGTAACATGAAAATTTCTACGACCATATTTTCCTCTCTCATAATAATTACATGTAGGATCATAAGCAAATTCAACAATATATCTATCAAAAAACATATTCTCAACATGATCCACATGCATACGAAGTTGACACTCTTCCAAAATAGTGGGATCAATATTAACTAAAGTCATGACCCCTCCAAACCCACTTTTATCAAAAAATCCATAAGATTGAACATTCTCCAAATATGTGGGATCTAAAGTTGACACTCTTCCGAACCCACTTTCAATATTATTGCAAACATTATTATCAATCTCATATTCATCATGGAGCTTAAATCAATTTTCAAGAGCACAAGAAGAATCACCCCAATCATGATCGTTGCAACAAGTAGTAGACATAGCAAGCATCCCCAAGCTTAGGGTTTTGCATATTATTAGCACAATTGACATCAATAGAATTTATAATAACATCATTGCAATCATGCTTTTCATCAAAGGAACTATCAAGTATGGGTGCAATAGCAAGGATCTCATGTTTAACATAAGGAACTATAGCAAATTCATCTTCATAAATATTGGCATCATGGCCACAAGAATAGCAAGCATCATGTTCATCAAGGGATATTTCAATCAAATCATCGGAATCATAATTATCTATAGATTCATGAATATCATTATTTTCTTCCAAAGAAATGGTCATTCTCTCAATAAATTCATTAACATAGGCATTATGAGCAAAGTTTTCATAGCAATATTTAAGTATGTCAGAATTTTTAGATTTGTAGAGAGTAATATCATACTTTCAGTTAAAGAAGCAACTTCATGAGCACCCTTAAAAACGACAAATTCTTCAATTTGTTTGATATCATAGTAACTATAAACACCCTTTGCATAAGAAGATAAGATTTCATTATCATTAAACTCACATGGGTAGGGAAGGTGTGTTTTAGGGTTCTTAGAGCAACAAGTAAAATAATAAACTCCACAAAGATTCCAAGCATAGCATAGCAAACTATTTATGTGATACCATAAGAGCTTCCCCTTTTCAGACGAACGATGACGCACAAAATGAGCATGCTCATCTAAAGATTTTCCATCAACTAGGCTAGCTGGGATTTCAGCACGAGAGCATATGGATCAAAGATGATCCAAGTAGAACACTTTAAGTGGGTCCATATCAATATATTTTTAGCAAGCAAAGATGCAAGCACATAGAAGGCACATGGAGACACAAGCAAACATAAGATCGAATGAAAGAAGGGTGAATAAAACGGCAAGGGTGAAGTGGGGGAGAGGAAAACGAGAGGCAAATGGCAAATAATGTAATGCGAGGGAGAAGAGTTTGTGAGGGGTACTTGGTATGTCTTGACTTGAGAGAATACCTCCCCGGCAACGGTGCCAGAAATCCTTCTTGCTACCTCCTGAGCATGCGTTGGTTTTTCCCTTGAAGAGGAAAGGGTGATGCAGCAAAGTAGCGCAAGTATTTCCTCAGTTTTGAGAACCAAGGTATCAATCCAGTAGGAGGCTCCTCACAAGTCCCTCGCACCTACACAAACAAACAAGAACCTCGCAACCAACGCGATAAAGAGGTTGTCAATCCCTTCACGGCCACTTGCGAAAGTGAGATTTGATAGAGATAATATGATAAGATAGATATTTTTCGTATTTTTATGATATAGATTGAAAAGTAAAGATTGCAAAATAAAGTAGATTGGAAACTTATATGATAGAGAATAAACCTGGGGCCATAGGTTTCACTAGTGGCTTCTCTCAAGATAGCATAATTATTAAGGTGGGTGAACAAATTACTGTCGAGCAATTGATAGAAAAGTGCATAGTTATGAGAATATCTAAGCATGATCATGTATATAGGCATCACGTCCGCAACAAGTAGACCGACTCTTGCCTGCATCTACTACTATTACTCCACACATTGACCGCTATCCAGCATGCATCTAGAGTATTAAGTTCATAAGAACAGAGTAACGCATTAAGCAAGATGACATGATGTAGAGGGATAAACTCAAGCAATATGATATAAACCCCATCTTTTTATCCTCGATGGCAACAATACAATACGTGCCTTGCTTCCTGCTCTCACTAGGAAAGGACACCACAAGATTGAACCCAAAGCTAAGCACTTCTCCCATTGCAACAAATATCAATCTAGTAGGCCAAACCAAACTGATAATTCGAAGAGACTTGCGAAGATAACCAATCATACATAAAAGAATTCAAAGGAGATTCAAATATTTCTCATAGATAAACTTGATCATAAACCCACAATTCATTGGATCTCGACAAACACACCGCAAAAGAGTTACATCGAATAGATCTCCAAGAAGATCGAGGAGAACTTTGTATTGAGATTCAAAGAGAGAGAAGAAGCCATCTAACTAATAACTATGGACCCGAAGGTCTGTGGTAAACTACTCACAACTCATCGGAGAGGCCTTGGTGATGATGTAGAGGCCCTCCGTGATAGATTCCCCCTCCGGCGGAGCGCTGGAAAAGGCTCCAAGATGGGATCTCACAGGTACAGAAGGTTGCGGTGGTGGGAATAGTTTTTCGTGGTGCTACTAGATTATTTAGGGGTACATAGATATATATAGGCAAAGGAGGTAGGTGAGGGGAGCCACGAGGGGCCCACGAGGCAGGGGACACCCCCCTAGGGCACGCCCTACACCCTCGTGGCCGCCTCGGCTGCTTCTTGATGTCCACTCCAGGTCTCCTGGATTGTGTTTGTTCCAAGAAGATCGCTCCCGAAGGTTTCATTCCGTTTGGACTCCGTTTGATATTCCTTTTCTCCGAAACACTGAAATAGACAAAAAAAAACAGCAATTTAGTTGGTTAGTCCTAAAAATTATATAAAAGTGTATAGTAAAGCCCATAAACATCCAAAACGGGTAATATAATAGCATGGAACAATCAAAATTATAGATACGTTGGAGAGGTATCAATGTGCTTTGTGAAAGTCCAATTAAGCGTCTTGATCTATCTCTATAGATCTTGATGCCCAATATGTAAGCAGCTTATCCGAGGTCTTTCTTTGAAAAACTCCTTTCAAACTCTCCTTTATGCTTTCCAGAAAATTCTACATCATTTCTGATCAATAATATGTCATTCACATATACTTATTAGAAAGGTTGTAGTGCTCCCACTCACTTTCTTGTAAATACAGGCTTCACCAAAAGTCTGTATAAACCATATGCTTTGATCACACTATCGAAACATTTATTCCAACTCCGAGAGGCTTGTACCCGTCCATAAATGGATTGCTGGAGCTTGCACACTTTGTTAGCACCCTTTGGATCGACAAAACCTTCTGGTTGCATCATATACAACTCTTCTTCCAGAAATCCATTCAGGAATGCAGTTTTGACATCCATTTGCCAAATTTCATAATCATAAAATGCGGCAATTGCTAACATGATTCGGACAGACTTAAGCATCGCTACAGTTGACAAAATCTCATTGTAGTCAACACCTTGAATTTATTGAAAACCTTTTGTGACAAGTCCACTAAAGTCCACACTTTATTCTCATACATGGATCCCATCTCAGATTTCATGGCCTCAAGCCATTTCGTGGAATCTACGCTCATCATCGCTTCCTCATAGGTCGTAGGTTCATCATGGTCTAGTAACATGACTTCCAGAATAGGATTACCGTACCATTCTAGTGCGGACCGTACTCTGGTTGACCTACGAGGTTCGGTAGTAACTTGATCTGAAGTTTCATGATGATCATCATTAGCTTCCTCACTAATTGGTGTAGGAATCACTGGAACTGATTTTTGTGATGAACTACTTTCTAATTCGGGAGAAGGTACAATTACCTCATCAAGTTATACATTCCTCTCACTCACTTCTTTCGAGAGAAACTCCTTCTCTAGAAAGGATCCATTCTTAGCAACAAATATCTTGCCTTCGGATCTATGATAGAAGGTGTACCCAACAGTTTCCTTTTGGGTATCCTATGAAGATGCACTTCTCCGATTTGGGTTTGAGCTTATCAGGTTGAAACTTTTTCACATAAGCATCTCAGCCCAAAACTTTAAGAAACGACAACTTTGGTTTCTTACCAAACCATAGTTTATAAGACGTCCTCTCAACGGATTTTGATGGTGCCCTATTAAAGTGAATGCAACTGTCTCTAATGCATAACCCCAAAACACTAGTGGTAAATTGGTAAGAGGCATCATAGATCGCACCATATCCAATAAAGTGCGGTTATGATGTTCGGACACACCTTAACGTTGTGGTGTTCCAAGTGGCGTGAGCTGTGAAACTATTCCACATTGTTTTAAATGAAGGCCAAACTCGTAAATGAAATATTCTCCTCCATGATCAGATCGTAGAAACTTTATTTTCTTGTTACGATGATTCTCCACTTCACTCTGAAATTCTTTAAACTTTTGAAATATTTCAGACTTGTGTTTCATTAATTAGATATACCCATATCTGCTCAAATCATCTGTGAAGGTCAGAAAATAATGATACCCGCCACGAGCATCAACACTCATCAGACCGTATACATCGGTATGCATCATTTCCAATAAGTTATTAGCTCGTTCCATTGTTCCAGAGAACGGAGTTTTTAGTCATTTTGCCCACAAGGCACGGTTCGCAAGCATCAAATGATTCATAATCAAGTGATTCCAAAATCTATCTTTATGCAGTTTCTTCATGCGCATTACACCGATATGACCGAAGCGGCAGTGCCATGAATATGTTGCACTATCATTATCAACTTTGCATATTTTGGCATCAATATTATGAATATGTGTATCACTATGATCAAAGATTCAATAAACCATCAACATTGGGTGTATGACCATAGAAGGTTTTATTCATGTAAACAGAATAACAATTATTCTCTCTCTTAAATGAATAACCGTATTGCAATTAACATGATCTAATCATATTCATGCTCAACGCAAACACCAAATAACATTTATTTAGGTTCAACACCAATCCCGAAAGTATAGGGAGTGTACGATGATGATCATATCAATCTTGGAACCACTTCCAACACTCATCGTCACTTAATCCTTAACTAGTCTCTATTTATTCTGCAACTCATGTTTCGAGTTACTAATTTTAGCAATCGAACAAGTATCAAATACCCAGGGGTTACTACGAGCACTAGTAAGGTAC
Source organism: Triticum dicoccoides (assembly GCF_002162155.2). Lineage (NCBI taxonomy): Eukaryota > Viridiplantae > Streptophyta > Magnoliopsida > Poales > Poaceae > Triticum > Triticum dicoccoides. The sequence goes on from NC_041385.1 coordinate 630,100,948, forward strand.
ACATCAATAACATGTATATCAAATATACCTTTGTTCACTTTGCCATCCTTCTTATCCGCCAAAATATTCGGGGCAGTTTCTGCTTCCAGTGACCATTTCCTTTGTAGTAGAAGCACTTAGTTTCAGGCTTAGGTCCAGCTTTGGGCTTCTTTACGGGAGTGACAACTTGCTTGCCAATCTTCTTGAAGTTTCCTTTCTTTCCTTTGCCTTTTTCTTGAAACTAGTGATCTTGTTTAATCATCAACACTTGATGCTTTTTCTTGATTTCTACCTTCGTTGATTTCAACATCACAAAGAGCTCGGGAATCGTTTTCGTCATCCCTTGCATAGTATAGTTCATCACGAAGTTCCAGTAACTTGGTGATGGTGACTAGAGAACTCTGTCAATCACTGTCTTATCTCTAAGATTAACTCCCACTTGATTCAAGTGATTGTAGTGCCCAGACAATTTGAGCACATGCTCACTGCTTGAGCTATTTTCCTCCATCTTTTAGCTATAGAACTTGTTGGAGACTTTGTATCTCTCATCTCGGGCATTTGCTTGAAATATTAACTTCAACTCCTGGAACATCTCATATATTCCATGACATTCAAAACGTCTTTGAAATCCCAATTCTAAACCGTAAAGCATGGTGCACTAAACTATCAAGTAGTCATCATATTGAGCTAGCCAAACATTCATAACGTCTGCATCTGCTCCTGCAATACGTCTGCCACCTAGCGGTGCACCAAGGACATAATTCTTCTGTGTAGCAATGAGGATACACCTCAGATCACGAACCTAGTCCGCATAATTGCTACTATCATCTTTCAACTTAGTTTTCTCTAGGAACATATAAAAACATAGGGAAGCTATAACGCGAGCTATTGATCTACAACATAATTTGAAAAATAATATTAGGACTAAGTTCACGATAAATTCAAGTTCAATTAATCATATTATCCAAATCAACTAAACCATGTCCGATCATCACGTGAGATGGAGTAGTTTTCAATGGTGAACATCACTATGTTGATCATATCTACTATATGATTCACGCTCGACCTTTTGGTTTCCAGTGTTTTGAGGCCATATCTGCATATGCTAGGCTCATCAAGTTTAACCCGAGTATTTTGCATGTGCAAAACTAGCGTGCACCCATTTATGTGAACGTAGAGCTTATCACACCCGATCATCATGTGGTGTCTCGGCAGAAGAACTGTCGCAACGGTGCATACTCAGGGAGAACACTTATACCTTGAAATTTAGTAAGGGATCATCTTATAATGCTACCGACGTACTAAGCAAAATAAGATGCATAAAAAGATAAACATCACATGCAATCAAAATATGTGACATGATATGGCCATCATCATCTTGTGCTCATGATCTCCGTCACTGAAGCATCGTCATGATCTCCATCACTGAAGCATCGTCATGATCTCCATCATCACCGGCGCGACACCTTGATCTCCATCATAGCATCGTTGTCGTCTCGCCAAATATTGTTACTATAACTATCGCTACCTCTTAGTGATAAAGTAAAACAATTACATGGCGATTGCATTGCATACAATAAAGCAACAACCATATGGCTCCTGCCAGTTGCCAATAATTTTGTTACAAAACATGATCATCTCATACAAGAATTTATATTACATCATGCCTTGACCATATCACATCACAACAAGCCCTGCAAAAGCAAGTTAGACGTCCTCTACTTTGTTGTTGCAAGTTTTACGTGGCTCCTACGGGCTTAGCAGGAACCGTTCTTACCTATGCATCAAAACCACAATGATTTTTTGTCAAGTGTGATGTTTTAACCTTCAACAAGGACCGGGCGTAGCCACACTCGATTCAACTAAAGTTGGAGAAACAGACACTTACCAGCCACCTGTGTGTGAAGCACGTCGGTAGAACCAGTCTAGCGTAAGCGTACTCGTAATGTCGGTTTGAGCCGCTTCATCCAACAATACCGCCGAATCAAAGTATGACATGCTGGTAAGCAGTATGACTATTATCGCCCACAACTCTTTGTGTTCTACTCGTGCATATGACATCTACGCATAGACCTGGCTCGGATGCCACTATTGGGGAACACAGTAATTTCAAAAAAAAATCCTATGATCACGCAAGATCTATCTAGGTGATGCATAGCAATGAAGGGGACAGTGTGTGTCCACGTACCCTCGTAGACCGAAAGCAGAAGCGTTTCAATAACGTGGTTGATGTAGTCGAACTTCTTCGCGATCCAACCGATCAAGTACCGAACGTACGCCACCTCCTCGTTCAGCACATGTTCAGCTTGATGATGTCCCTCGTACTCTTGATCCAGTTGAGGCCGAGGGTGAGTTCCGTCAGCATGACGGCGTGGCGACGGTGATGAGGATGCTACTGGCGCAGGGCTTCTCCTAAGCACTACTACAATATGACTGAGGTGTGTAACTCTGGAGGGGGGCACCGCACACGGCTAAGAGATTGTCTGTTGTGCTATTGGGGTGCCCCCTGGCCACGTATATAAAGGAGGGAGGGAGAGAGGAGGCCGGCCAGGTTGGGCACGCCAGGGGGAGTCCTACTTGGACTCCTAGTCCAAGTAGGATTCCCCCCCCCCCCACCCTTTTTCTTTCTTCCACCAGAGGGAAAGGAAAGGGAGAGAGAGGAAGAAGGAAAGAGGGGGGCCGCCCCCTCCCCTAGTCCAATTCGGTTTGGGCAAGGGGAGGGCGCGCCCCTCTCTTGTGGCCTCTCTTCTCTCCTCAATAAGGCCCAATAGGCCCATTACTTCTCCCGGGGGGTTCCGGTAACCTCCCGGCACTCCGGAAAAATGACCGAACCACTCGAAACCATTCCGATGTCCAAATGCAACCTTCCAATATATGAATCTTTATATCTCGACCATTTCGAGACTCCTCGTCACGTCCGTGATCTCATCTGGGACTCTGAACAAAGTTCGATCATCAAAACACATAACTCATAATACAAATCGTCATCGAACGTTAAGCGTGCGGACCCTACGGGTTCAAGAACTATGTAGACATGATCGAGACACATCTCCAGTCAATAACCAATAGCGGAACCTGGATGCTCATATTGGATCCTACATATTCTATGAAGATCTTTATCGGTCAAACCGCATAACCACATATGTTGTTCCCTTTGTCATCGGTATGTTACTTACCCGAGATTCGATCGTCGATATCATCATACCTAGTTCAATCTCGTTACCGGCAAGTCTCTTTACTCGTTCCGGAATACTTCATCTTGCAAATAACTCATTAGTCACAATGCTTGCAAGGCTTATAGTGATGAGTATTACTGAGAGGGCCCAGATATACCTCTCCGAAACACGGAGCGACAAATCCTAATCTCGATCTATGCCAACCCAACAAACACCTTCGGAGACACCTGTAGAGCACCTTTATAATCACCCATTTATGATGTGACATTTGGTAGCACAGAAAGTGTTCCTCCGATATTCGGGAGTTGCATAATCTCATAGTCTGAGGAACTTGTATAAGTCATGAAGAAAGCAGTAGCAATGAAACTGACACGATCATAATGCTAAGCTAACAGATGGGTCATGTCCATCACATCATTCTCCTGATATAGACTTGACTAGATGACGAGTCGATCGTCGTCCCGACCTTTCACGGTACTAGCAGCAGCAACAACAAGAAATTCCAGTCGAGCGAAGATGCAAGACCGTAAGATCAAAAACTAGTGTCGAGTAGATTAGATCGACTCCACACGCAGCAGGAACAAAATCCCCACGGATTAGAAACAAAGGAATTTGGTGTCCCCCGACATGGGACGTTTTCTATAGCTTTATTCAACTCACGACTACAAATCAAATCTGCCTTGTTACATGGCCGTAGCATTTATTTATATGGTGCGCGCAGGCACAGGTTCTCAACCGACTCAAGCCCAACAAAATCTGAAACGGACTCTCCTATCCAAACTAAACAAGCAACTACCTAATTAATCACGCGGCCACGTTGATCACCTACCAATTAACTTGGACTCAGAAAGGACTACGTGACTACTAGTACCCAGCACAAAAGACTTGGATGTGCTTTTGATACTACGGACCCAGATCAAATTGACAAGTATCGTTCCTACCGTAATCGTGTAGAACAAGGAGTTCTGAAGGTGGGCTTGACTTCGTCCGGTGCAACCAGTTGAACAGGAATTTTTCCAAAATTATTAATCTGTTCATTGTTGACTGCTTTAGATGTGTTCATCATTCTCCCATGGTGACTACTGTTACTGATAGCCACATCATTCCCTCCCTCTTGAAACAAAGCCGTCCTCGGTTTCGTGATAGGCTTTGGGTTCTCCTTCTTCTTTTTACTAACATAATAGTATCCTCCTTAATATCACTAGCAAACATGGGCTATAGCACACATCGTCTTCCGGCATACCGTAAAGAATAAGTGTTCGACCTTCCATCATGTGTGGCGTGATGATCATATTGCCAAGGTCTCCCCAGCAACAAGTGACATGCATCCATCGGCAAAACATCAAAAATCACTATGTCGATATAGTCACCAACCGAAAAATTAAGACGCACCTTGTGAGTAATTTTTAGTGTGCCCGACTGATATAACCACTCGATGCAGTGTGGTTGAGGGTGCTTCCATGTAGGTAACCCCAAAGCTTCCAGTAATCCCTTGCTGACCGCATTGGTGTAGCTTCCTCCATCTATGATCAACTTAGAATTGGTGTTGTTGATTTGGCATTGAGTTTGAAAAATATTCCAACGCTGCCCCTTATCCTGAATGCGATCCTATTGCACTCGTTGCACCATTAGTGAAGGATATGACTCAGCAGCTTCAAAACTCGCAACCACATTTTTAGCATCCTTAGGTTTTTCACTAGAAGTGTCAGAAACTGCCTCTTCATCACTAGCGGATGCATAGCCATCTCTCATGAGCAACACTCTTTTCTCATTAGGACATTCATGCTTCATATGTCCCCTTCCTCCACACTTGAAACACTCTATGTCACTAGTGCGTTCGGTCGACTGTGCACTAGAATCAACCATCGACATTCCTGATTTTGAAGCATCCTTTTGCACGGAACCATGAGAGCGATTTGATGATGTCGCCCTGGAGCTAGGACCGACATCCTCACTCTTATACTATGAGCATCGCCATGTGTTCAAAGTGGTACTGGGAACTGTGTTGACTTGGCGCCGCTTAATTTGTTGTTCCGCATGCACAACTTGGTGCACAAGATCTTGTATGTTATAGTAGACCACCATCTCAACACGATCCTGCACCTTGATATTTAGCCCATTAAAGAAACGTGCCATGGTCGCCTCCGGATCCTCCGTTGTCCCTGTACGTATCATAACAATTCCATCTCCTTGTAATATTTATCAACACTCACATTACCTTGAGAGAGCCGCTGCAACTTGTTGTACATATCTCTTTTATAGTGCTCAGGAACAAAACGTCGCCTCATGAATTCTTTCATACCTCGCCAAGTCATCAGGCGATGTCTTGAACGACAAATTTGATTCCACCAAATTAGCGCGTAACCAGTGAACTCAATTCCAACAAGTTGAACTTTCTTCTCCTCGCTATAATGATGGGCATCAAAAATTTGATCAACACACATCTCCCACTCCAAATAGCCGTCTGGTTTGCACTTACCGGAGAACGAAGGGATTGAAATTTTTATGCGCCCAATTCCATCATACAAAGGCACACGCACAGCTTGACCAACTCGGTCATGCACTCCACCACGAATGGATGTTTCAGGACGAGGCTCATAGTGTCGTGGTCGTGGAGCATACCCTGCTGCCTGGTCAACGCTGTCATCAAGACCATCATCTCCAACATGAGGTGCCACCAAACGGTGATCATGCACGCCGGTATGTCCATCGTGAGCCGGTGGTGCATAACGTAGTGGAGCAGCCGGAGCAGTCTGTGGTGGTGCAGAATTCGTTGCCGGCATATTGATGATGTGTGTCAAACCATCGAACCGAGTGACCAGGACATCTATCCTTTTGCCGAGCGCATCATGACATTGCTTGATGTAGTTGCATGTGTGGTCAAAACCATCCCGAATAATTTGGGGAATATCATCCACGTACACTCGACGTACAATTTCCTGAGAATCAGCAGCAACCTTGTAAGAGCATATTTATCCCTTAAGTGTTTTGGTGATTGATGACAATGCTTTTGCGGACTAATCGTGTGCCTTTAGTTTCTCAGACGCTTCATCTCTAGGCACGAGACGATTCGGTGCCCCTCGAAGACTATTGAAGACGGTGTTCTTCTACGTTTCTCTTTGGTGGATTTGAGTCATAGGAGAGCCATACTATTAAGAGGGGGTCTGCGTCGGAAAGGTTCGGGTGGAATCAACACATACACATGTCCTTCCTTTCCCTTGCACTTTGGAGCATCTCTCCGTTATCCTAGTTGTGCTCAATCTGATGACTACTGATGTACTTGCGGTAGTACTGCTCTATGGAGCGGTAGTACTGCAAGCACCTGCGGTAGTACTGCTGGGGGTCACGGTAGTACCGCTCCTCTGGAGCCTTAGTACCGTGGCTCCTAGGCCTAGTGCTGCTCCGGTACGGTAGTAGGGGCAGATGTAATTTTTTACATCCGCGCCCTCACGGTAGTACCGCACGTCCTGCGCGGTAGTACCGCGGGAGGCCATGGTAGTACCGCTCCCCCAGAGTTGTAGTATCGTGGCCCTCATACCTAGTACCGCTGAGTCACGGTAGTAGGAGCGGTTGTAATTTTTTACATCCGCGCCTCCACGGTAGTACCGCGCCTGGTGCGCGGTAGTACCGCGTCGGATTTTTGCACTGTTTCATTTTCTGCGGAAGTAAGCACAGATGTATTTTATTTCATCCGCGCTCTTCGTAGGCTTTGACTTTCCTGCCTTGCGGTAGTACCGCAAGGGGGAGCGGTAGTACCGCGCAAGCGGTAGTACTTCACTTAGTCAGGCAAGTCCCGACCTTTGCTGCTGCCGCGGAAGTACCGTGGCCCTCCACGGTAGTACCGCGTGGCCTTGCGGTAGTACCGCGCTCCTGGAGCGGTTGTACCGCATGTCGCAGGCTGAACATGTGGATAACGGTTGGATCTTTTCCATGACTATAAAAGGGGCGTCTCCTACCTCTAGTTGACTACCTCTTCCACCTCCAAGCTCCATTGTTTCTCCAAGCTCCATTTTGGCCCGATCTTTCTCCATGGGCAATCAAACTTGTTGATTTGCTCGGGATTGGGTGACAAGGGCCCAATCTACACTTCCACCAAGAGATATTCTATTCCTCCACTAATCCCTAGCGGATCTTGTTACTCTTGGGTGTTTGAGCACCCTAGAAGGTTGAGGTCACCTCGAAGCCATACTCCATTGGGGTGAAGCTTCGTGGTGTTGTTGGGAGCCTCCAAGTGTTGTGGAGATTGCCCCAACCTTGTTTGTAAAGGTTCGGTCGCCGCCTTCAAGGGAACCAATAGTGGAATCACGACATCTCGCATTCTGTGAGGGCGTGAGGAGATTACGGTGGCCCTAGTGGCTTCTTGGGGAGCATTGTGCCTCCACACCGCTCTAACGGAGACGTACTTCCCCTTGAAAGGAAGGAACTTCGGTAACACATCCTCGTCTTCACTGGCTCCACTCTTGGTTATTTCGTGCCTTTAGTTTTGCAAGCTTACTTGTGTTGTATCTATTGCTTGTTTGTGTGCTAGTTGTTATTGCATCATATAGGTTGTCCACGTAGTTGCATATCTAGACAACCTATTTTGTTGAAAGGTTTAAATTGTTAAAGAAAAGCTTAAAAATTGTTAGTTGCCTATTCACCCCCCCCCCTCTAGTCAACCATATGATCCTTTCAATTGGTATTAGAGCCTCGTCTCTTTATTAAGGACTTTGCCGTCCGAAGAGTATGGTTGACACCAACGACGGTGCGGAGGAGCACTCCGGTGTGAATCCTATCTCATCTACGGCCGATGGGGGAACCTCGGTCTCACGTGAGAAATTCAATGTGGCTTTAGACACATTGAAAACCTCCATGACGATCGAGGTTAAAAGCATGTTTACTAAATTCCTAGAAGGACTTAAACTATCCACCTCACCGACGAAAGTGGGTGATCCCACTAACAAGGTGACGGATGCCAACTCCGACAAGGGGGAAGCTAATAGTGAAAAAGGTCCTTCTGCTAGTGGTAGAAATGGCTCCGGCATCTTTGCCCATGTGGAACCTCCTACTTATGGTGGACCGATTCCCACTACTCATTTAAATCATGCCGGTCCTCCTCCTAAGATTGTGAAAAATGAGGATTTTGATGCTTGGGTGTATCGTTTCAAGCATCATTTAAAACATGTGAATACTAATCTTTGGAGAATTATAGAAGAAGGTTTCTATCCACATGACCCAAGCAACTTCACCCCTCGACAAGTCGTGGATAATCAATTCAATGAGAGTGCTCTCTTCATCATCCAAGATGCAATCCTTCCCGAAGATCTCCCTCATCTTCGTCCTCATGCCATGGCTAAAGACGCATGGCAATGTGTTGTGTCTCTCTATGGAGGAAGTGCTAGCATTCAACGCTCCAACTATGAAGTGGTGCAAGATGAAGCCGATGAGTTTGCAATAAAAGAAGATGAAGAACCTCGTGAGCTCTTTCAAAGAGTGACCAAACTCACGGTCGCACTCCGAGATCATGGGAGCAAGGACACGGATGACAATTGGATCAATCGAAAGTTCATCAAGGCCATGATGCCCTACAACAAGGCCATGTCCTCCGTCATTCGTCAAAGATCGGACTTCCACTCCATGACCTCAAGTGAAGTGTTGGATGAGTTCGTTGCAATGAGAATCTTGGACAAGACCGCCGACAATGCGGTGCTCCGTTCTCAAAGGGCAAAGAAGCCCAACCTTGCCTTGAAGGCCAAGGTTAGTGTGAAAGAAGAAGAAGAATAGGAAGATGAGGAGAGCAACCCCAAAGACACGAAGTATGATTATCATGAGCACATGGCTCTTGCCTCAAGATAATTTTGGAGTAAGAAGAATACAAGACCCAACTTCAACAAGAACAACTCAAGTGGCCTCAAGGGCAAGCAACGAGTTAGAACTTGTTTCAACTGTGGCAATGTGAGCCATTTCATTGCGGATTGTCCTTACGAGAAGCGGGAAGACAATGGTGGCAAGTTCATCCGAAAAGACAAAGCCAAGTCCTTCCCCAACAAGAACAACTTCACCAAGAAGACTCCTACACGCGGGTTGGTAGTTCAAGAAGAATACCGTGAGGAATTCGATGATGATGAAGATAGTGAAGCAATGGCTATGGCAACCGTTGCCATTGCCACAACTCCCCGGGTGTCTCTCTTCGATTCACCCAACGAGAACATCACCGCCAAGTGCCTCATGGATAAAGCCACCAACAAGGTAACCCCCAACATCAGAACCACCATTATTCCTAATCCTTCTTCAACGGTTGGCTTTGATGATGGTAAGGGGTCTAATGAGGAGGTAAATGCATTTGAGTCCTTCATGAGTAAGCTCAAGGGAAAATCCAAGAAGCACTTCGTTGCTCTCTTGGAACAACTTGGTGAAGCCAATGACATGATAGAGGCTCACGAAGAAACCATCTCTAAGATGGAAGGTCATAGTCGTGACTATGCCGATGAGATATCGGATCTCTCTAATGCTCTTGAGGAAGAGCATGGGCATCGTTTGGCTCTTGAGAGTCACATAACGATGACCATGCCAAATTAAAGAAAGATCTTGATCATGCTCTTGTTGTGTCTCGTGTTCTAACTTCTGAGAAGGCTAAACTTGGGGTTGATCAAGCTAGACTCAAGGAGGAGTTTGATGTACTTGACAAGGCCCATAAGGTCTTGAAAGGTGCTCATGCAAACCTCAAGGAGTCTCATGCTCAACTCCAAGTTAAGCTAACCAAGGAAAAGCCACATTTCCTCACATGGTCTTAATTGATAATGCAAATGCTACTAACCCATGTTGTGAGCATGTGCATCTTGTGGAGGAGAATGCCAAGTTGAAGGAACAACTCGAGAAAGGTCTTGTGTCATGCATACAAGGTGAGAAGAACCTAAATGACCTTTTGAGCAATCAAAAGGAAGTTGTGGGCAAGGAGGGAGTTGGGTTCTCACCCAAGTCCAAGAACAAGAAGAATAACAAGACCAAACGACCTCCCCTGCTCAAGCAAACTTTTGTGAAGGAGGGAGAGGGTGCTCCTAAGGAGAAGAAGAACAATGCGAAGAGTGGTGATGCCAAAGAGCACAAAGCCATCTCTCCCAACAAAGCCGACGACTTTAACCCCTCTTATGTGTTGTGCTGTGCTAGTGATGGGCATGTTTATGCTAAATTTTTTGGTTCTTCTTATGAGTACATTGAATGGTATATTTGGGTTCCTAAGACCCTTGTTACTAACATAAAAGGACCCATTACTAAATGGGTACCTAAAACCAAGCATTGATCTCTTGTAGGTGTTTGCTTCAGGTGGGGGGTCATGGTTGCTCGATAGTGGAGCAACAAATCATATGACCGGGAGCAAGGACTTGGTGGTGGACATGCAAAAGATCCCATCTATGCCCACCAATGTCGAGTGGGGTGATGCCTCACATTCTAAGGTATTGGGTCTTGGCAAGGTTGTCATTTCTCATGATCTAACGGTCTAGAAAGTCATGCTTGTTGAGTCCCTTGCATTCAATTTACTTTCCGTTCGTCAACTTGCACTCATGGGCTTTGCCACCTTCTTTGATATTGATATCGCGGCCCTCTTGCGGAGCAAGACTCTTAAACTAGCCTTTGTTGGGCATGTCGAGAACGGTCTCTATGTGACTAACTTTTCAGAGCAACCCACTAACACCGCGACATGCCTAATGGCTAAAGTTGATGTGGGATGGCTTTGGCATCACCATTTAGCCCATGTCAATATGAGATCTTTGCAAAGTCTTCTCAAGGGGGACCATGTCCGTGGACTAACAAATGTTAGTTTTGCCAAAGATCGTGCTTGCAGTGCTTGTATCGAAGGAAAGCTTCATGAGACAGCTCACCCTCCCACGACTATCATCTACTCGAAGAGACCCTTGGAGCTCCTGCACATGGACCTCTTTGGGCCTCCATCCTTTGATAGTCTTGCGGGTAGAAAGTATTGCTTGGTGATTGTGGATGATTATTCAAGATACACTTGGGTATACTTCTTCAAGAGGAAGAGTGAGACTCAAAAAACCGTCATCGACTTTGCAAATGAAGCTCAACGTCAACATGATGCAAAGATCTTGACAATAAGAAGTGACAACGGCACCGAGTTCAAGAACTACACCTTGGATGAGTTTCTTAGTGATGAGGGGATCAAGCATCAATATTCTGCACCATATACCCCTCAACAAAATGGTGTTGCGGAAAGGAAGAATCGGACGTTGATGGATGCGGCAAGGACCATGATGGCGGAGTTCAAGTCTCCATACAACTTTTGGGCCGAAGCCATCAACACCGCATGTCATGCATCCAATCGGCTCTATATCCGCAAAGGCTTGAACAAGACCCCTTATGAGATACTCACCGGAAACAAGCCCAATCTCAAGTACTTCCGGGTGTTCGGGTGTAAGTGTTTCATTCTCAAGAAAGGTGTTCGCTTGTCTAAATTTGAGGCTAGAGCTTATGAGGGCATTTTTGTTGGTTATGCTACAAACTCTCATGCTTACCATGTTCTCAACAAGTCCATCGGACTCATTGAGGAGACGTGTAACGTGGAGTTTGACGAAAATAATGGCTCCCAAGTGGAGCAAAGTGGTACTTGTGATGTAGGTGATGAAATTCCTCCCCAAGCCATAAGAAGAATGGGTATTGGTCATATTCTACCCACTGAGGAACCCCTTGTGGCCGAAGGAGAAGGACAATGCTCCACTCAAGTGGAGCCTTCATCACTCAAGACCCACACGCTTCCCAAGAACAAAGTGTAGGCCCTCAACCTCGTGAACAAGACCAAGGGCAAGATCAATCTCAAGATGGTGGTGAACCTCCAAATGATGCCCAAGGTCAAGTTCTCCCCCTCGAGCAAGTTCAAGATCATGATCAAGCTCAAGGTCAAGAATAAGCTCAAGACGGCGCTCAAGATGATCAAGTCAACCCTCCTCCTTCCACATCCGAGGAGGAATTAGAGCGTCGTGCCGCGAAGATTGCTTCCAAACTCACCAGCAAAGGCCATCTCATGGAGAATGTGGTTGGAAGCCTAAGAAAGGGGGTAAGCACTCGTAGACAATTAGCAAACTATTGTGAACATCACGCGTTTGTCTCTTGTGTTGAACCCCAAAAGGTCTATGAGGCGCTCGAAGACTCAGATTGGCTCAATGCCATGCATGAAGAACTCAACAACTTCGAGTACAACAAGGTGTGGAGGTTGGTGCCAAGGCCTTCGGGGAACCATAACGTCATTGGAACATAGTGGATCTTCAAGAACAAGCAAGATGCTCATGGGAACATCATTCGCAATAAGGCAAGATTGGTAGCACAAGGCTACTCCCAAGTCGAGGGTATCGACTACGGTGAAACCTTTGCTCCCATTGCTCGCCTTGAATCCATTTGTTTGTTGATTGCTTATGCTTCCCATCACAACTTTAAGTTACAAAAAATGGATGTGAAAAGTGCTTTTCTTAATGGTCCTATTAATGAGTTCGTTTATGTCAAGCAACCCCCCGGGTTCGAGGATCCTTACTTCCCGGATCATGTGTATCAACTCGATAAGGCACTCTATGGCCTTAAACAAGCCCCACGTGCGTGGTATGACCACCTTACCGAGTTGTTACAAGATCGTGAATTTGAAGTAGGGCAAATCGATCCCACTCTTTTTACTAAGAAGGTCAAAGGGGAGTTGTTTGTGTGCCAACTATATGTTGATGACATTATCTTTGGTTCCCCTAACAATGCTGTCAATGAAGAATTTGCCGCTCTCATGACCTCTAAGTTCAAGATGTCTTCGATGGGAGAATTGAAGTTCTTCCTTGGTTTTGACATCAAACAAAGAAGAGAAGGTACCTTCATCAACCAAGCCAAATACACTCAATACATGCTTAAGAGATTCAAGCTAAGTGATGTCAAGCCGGCCTCTACTCCAATGCCCACCAAGTGCCAACTTGACATTGATCCCAATGGTAAAGCGGTGGATCAAAAGGTATATCGCTCTATGATTGGTTCCTTGCTTTACCTTTGTGCATCTAGATCGGATATCATGTTGAGTGTGGGAATGTGTGCACGGTTCCAAGCCGCACCAAAGGAAAGCCACTATCTGGCGGTCAAGCGAATCTTTTGATATTTGGCTCATACCCCAAACTTTGGCCTATGGTACCCAAGAGGAGCTAACTTCAAGCTTGAAGGATTCACGGATTCTGATTGGGCGGGAGACAAGGTGGATAGGAAGTCCACTTCCGGAGGGTGCCAATTTCTTGGTTTCTCTTTGGTAAGTTGGTCTTCCAAGAGGCAAAGTTGTGTGTCTCTCTCGTCCACCGAAGCGGAATATGTGGCGGCCGGTAGTTGTTGTGCACAACTCTTATGGATGAGGCAAACTTTAAAGGAGTATGGTGTCATTTGTGACAATGTGCCTCTTTGGTGTGACAATGAGAGTGCCATCAAGATTTCTGTCAACCTGGTGCAACACTTCAAGACGAAGCATATTGAGATTCGGTATCACTTCATCCGAGTTCACATTAGGCGAGGGGAGATCGAGCTCAAGTATGTCAACACTCATGATAACCTTGCAGATATTTTCACGAAGCCCTTGGATGAAGCAAGATTTCGCGAGTTAAAGCATGAGCTAAATATCATTGATTCGAGCAATGTGACTTGAACCCTTGCACCCCCCACCACACTCAACTTGTTATCTAATTTAGATGCAGGCATGGACATAGAGGGAGTGTTGTTCTCTCAATGAACTCTCCCTCCCCCCATTATGCATAAATCGATCAACTCTTTCACATTAGCCATTTTTGATGGTACTTGTGCTTCAAAGACAAGTTTTGGTCATGGGCCCAAGGATAATTCTTCGCGGTGCCATACCAACTAACTCAAACATAGGTGGCTCTGGCCACCGCCCTGTCCTTTTGAGAGGTTGGGTTGCGCGGTTTCTTCTTCTTGTCTTTCTGCCTTTGGGTTGTTTGTGTTCTAGTGGTGTCTTTTGTGCTAAAAGTTTCTTTGCAAAGACCTCTTTTTGTGTGTCGAAACCTGCTTTTTCTTGAGCTCACGGTACTACCGCAGCCTGCTACGGTACTACCGCGTGAGGGGAGCACGGTACTACCGCCCCCATGCGGCAGTAATTTTTTACTGCCGCCTGGGAGAGCGGTACTACCGCTTCGGTGCGGTACTTCCGCCCGAGCGGTACTACCGCAATGACATGCGGTACTACCGCGACGGCTCAGAGCGTGGGGATAAGGACGGGCAGGGGGAGTTCTAACTCCCCCATACCCATTCGCCCGTTCCCCATCTCATCTCTCTCTCTCCCTCGCTCAAGAACGGAGCCGGCGTCCATCGCCGGATCTCCGCCTCCGGCTGCCCTCCCGTGATTCCGACCGGTGGGATCGTTCCCCACCACGTGCTCTTGCCATGGACCAAGGTCTTTCCCCAACTCCTTCTCATTTTTGTTGTGTTCGTTGTCTCTAGGTTTTGGGGGAGACTTGTGTGTTCTTGAGATTCTTAGGCTTAATCTTTGCAAGAGTAGGATGAAGGTGCATAGTATTGCATAGGAATTATACTTGTCGTTTGTCCTGTGCTAGATTTGATCACCGTAGCACTGGCATGGTTTCGCGGTTCTTTTCAGATTCAAACCGCCGTTTGGATCTGATGCGGTGCGGTACTACCGCTTGTCCGGTACTACCGCCCTCTGGCGCAGTACTACCGCACTCACTGCGGCACTAAAACTTTACTACCGCTCCAACCACGGTACTACCGTGCCTCGCACGGTACTACCGCGACCTGGAGCGGTACTAAAATTTTAGTACCGCAGGCTCTGGCAGTACTACCGTGGCTCACATCTGTCTCATGGCAACTTTCACGTATAATTTTATGTGTTGTGCTTTACCGTGGTATTTGCATTGATCCTTTTTGCGTTTCGTGTGCGTTTTGCGTTTGTGTCTCAGGTGGTGGCTCTCGCCATTCCAATCCCAGTCGTGACACTAGTTCCAAGCGTCTGCGCAATCCAGGTGAAGCACCAGAGGGCTCCTGTGCCCCCAAGCGCCATGTCAAGACAACAGCTAGTAAGCACAAGGAACCCAACAAGAGCATGGACGAGATACCCCAATCTTAGTTCGTCCGTCTCCGTAAGCTCAACCCGTATGTGCATCCCCTTGCTCCTGCTAGAGGTTGTGAACTGTTTTGGAACAAGCAACAGACCCTCATTTATATGGATGTCATCAAGAACAAGCAGAATACCTATGTGGATGTCAAATGGATAGAAATGCATCACCTGAGGAAGGACAAGCATTGTGCGTACTTTGGAGAAGCTCTGGATTTGGTGGAGCAGTTTGGTATTGAACATGTGATCTCTTTTCACCTTAACTATGATCTTGAGCTTGTTTGTCAGTTCTTTGCCTCAGTCTACTTTCACCCCGATGAGGAGAGGAGGATGACCTGGATGTCCAATGGACATCAGTTGACTGCTACCTGGAAGGAGTTCATGGATTTGCTCCACGTTCCTGATGACGGGCTTGACACTCCCGTGGGTGTTCGCCCTCATGGTAATCCTGAGTCTGCTAGCAAGGACAAGCTTCAACCCTACTATGTTGAGAAGGCGCTTCCCAATGGGAAGACAGGGTGGGTGCTCAACTCCTTCCTGGATATCATGTATCGCATCTTCCGCAACTCCTTGTTCCCTCGCATTGGTGACAAGGAGAAGGTTCATGCCTATATGGTGGATATGATGCTCATTTGCGAGGAGGATCGTTTGTCTCAGACTCAGCCACTTGATGTATCACACATCATGTGGTGTGAGCTTCGGTTTGCGGTGTTCAACCACAAAGTGCCTATCTATGGGCCCTATCTGTTTTTGCTGATCTCGAAGACTTGGGAGAAGATGTTCCCTCGTGAGGAGTTCCTTGCTCCAGACTGGATTCGCCATGATCCCATCTGTCTCCGTGTCAAGTCCAACTTGGCCAACACTACTACTAGCGCTGAGGCGTCTGCTGCTAGGGCTGCTGTTGATGAGGAGGATGTTGGCGCAGAGGATGTTGCTGAGGACCGTGCTGCCAGGCCTTCTCATAGTTCCTCTATGCCCTCGTGGGCCAAGAAGCTAAAGGACAAGATGAAGACTCTTTTCTGCATGCAAGCTAAGGGCCAGTACAGGACTCACATGGCATCCAAGGAGAGTCGTCGCCGGGACAAGAAGATCTTGTAGCTCTATGGTGAGGATGTGTCTGGCGGTTCTGAGGATCGCATCACTCGAGAGGCCGAGTGGATGGAGAAGCAAGGCTACAGGTGGACTGATTCTGAGGAGGACGTCGAGGAGACCATCCCTGCTGCCGAGGAGTCTGACGGAGAGGGTTGGGATGAGTTCCCTGCTTGAGCCACCCCGTGTGTGTAGGTGTCCTCTCTGCCTTTTTGGCGTCTCGATGCCAAAGGGGGAGAGGGTGTAGGGATTTGCGAGTCTTGTGTCGTCGTTCGTGTTTGGTGTGTTTGCTGCTTTCTGTTTGAACCTCGTTTGAACCTCGTTTCAGTTGCTTTGGGTTGCTTTACTTCATATGGTGTAAGACATATGCACTCTATCTATCTTAGCAAGCTTGTGATATATTGTGCTACCTTTGTGATATGCTCTGCTTAGATGTTAGTTATCATGCCTTTGTCTCTAAAATATAGGGGGAGTGTTGATCCTAGATTGTGTGCGATGCAGTCCAAAGCATCTATCTAGATTGCACACATCTAGGGGGAGCCCATCTATATTCTAGAGAGGAGGGGTTTGCCTATGCCCTATATTTTCTCATCTATGTGCAAATCCCGTATTGTCATCAATCCACCAAAAAGGGGGAGATTGTAAGAGCATATTTATCCTTTAAGTGTTTTGGTGATTGATGACAATGCTTTTGCGGACTAATCATGTGCCTTTAGTTTCTCAGACGCTTCATCTCTAGGCACGAGACGATTCGGTGCCCCTCGAAGACTATTGAAGACAGCGTTGTTCTATGTTTCTCTTTGGTGGATTTGAGTCGTAGGAGAGCCATACTATTGAGAGGGGGTCTGCGTCGGAAAGGTTCGGGTGGAATCAACACGTACACATGTCCTTCCTTTCCCTTGCACTTTGGAGCATCTCTCTGTTATCTTAGTTGTGCTTAATCTGATGACTACTGCTGTACTTGACTGCTCTATGGAGCGGTAGTACCACAAGCACCTGCGGTAGTACCGTTGGGGGTCACGATAGTACCACTCCTCTGGAGCCTTAGTACCGTGGCTCCCAGGCCTAGTGCTGCTCTGGTACGGTAGTAGGGGCGGATGTAATTTTTTACATCCGCGCCCTCACGGTAGTACCGCACGTCCTGCGCGGTAGTACCGCGGGAGGCCACGGTAGTACCGCTCCCCCGGAGTCGTAGTACCGTGGCCCTCATACCTAGTACCGCTGAGTCACGGTAGTAGGAGCGGATGTAATCTTTTACATCCGCGCCTCCATGGTAGTACCGCGCCTGGTGCGCGGTAGTACCGCGTCGGATTTTTGCACTGTTTCATTTTCAGCGGAAGTAGGCACGGATGTATTTTATTTCATCCACGCTCTTCATAGGCTTTGACTTTCCTGCCTTGCGGTAGTACCGCAAGGGGGAGCGGTAGTACCACGCAAGCGGTAGTACTGCACTCAGTCAGGCAAGTCCCGCCTCTGCTGCTGCCGCGGAAGTACCGTGGCCCTCCAAGGTAGTACCGCGTGGCCTTGCGGTAGTACCGCGCTCCTGGAGCGGTAGTACCGCATGTCGCAGGCTGAACGTGTGGATAACGGTTGGATCTTTTCCATGACTATAAAAGGGGTGTCTCCTACCTCTAGTTGACTACCTCTTCCACCTCCAAGCTCCATTGTTGCTCCAAGCTCCATTTTGGCCCGATCTCTCTCCCTAGCCAATCAAACTTGTTGATTTGCTCGGGATTGGGTGACAAGGGCCCGATCTACACTTCCACCAAGAGATATTCGATTCCCCCACTAATACCTAGCGGATATTGTTACTCTTGGGTGTTTGAGCACCCTAGACGGTTGAGGTCACCTCGAAGCCATACTCCATTGTGGTGAAGCTTTGTGGTGTTGTTGGGAGCCTCCAAGTGTTGTGGAGATTGCCCCAACCTTGTTTGTAAAGGTTCGGTCGCCGCCTTCAAGGGCACCAATAGTGGAATCGCGGCATCTCGCATTGTGTGAGGGCGTGAGGAGATTACGGTGGCCCTATTGGCTTCTTGGGGAGCATTGTGCCTCCAGACCGCTCTAACGGAGACGTACTTCCCCTTAAAAGGAAGGAACTTCGGTAACACATCCTCGTCTTCACCGGCTCCACTCCTGGTTATTTCGTGCCTTTACTTTTGCAAGCTTACTTGTGTTGTATCTATTGCTTGCTTGTGTGCTAGTTGTCATTGCATCATATAAGTTGTCCACGTAGCTGCATATCTAGACAACCTATTTTATTGCAAGGTTTAAATTGTTAAAGAAAAGCTTAAAAATTGTTAGTTGCCTATTCACACCCCCCCCCTCTAGTCAACCATATCGATCCTTTCAAACCTCGTCTTCCTTGTTGACCGAGGTCGACATCTTGATCAACACAATACCGTGAACAACCTTAGCTCTGATACCACTTGACATAGACTCGACTGGATGACGAGTCGATCATTGTCCCGACCTTTCATGGTACTAGCAGCAGCAACAAGAAATTCCGGTCGAGCAAAGATGCAAGACCGTAAGATCAAAAACTAGCGTCGAGTAGATTAGATCGACTCCACACGCAGTAGCAACAAAATCCCTATGGATTAGCAACGAAGGTATTTGGTGTTCCCCGACATGGGACATTTTCTATAGCTTTATTCAACTGACGACTAAAAACCAAATCTGCCTTGTTACACGGCCGTAGCCTTTATTTATATGGTGCGCGCAGGCACAGGTTCTCAACCGACTTAGACCCAACAAAATCTGAAACGGACTCTCCTATCCAAACTAAACAAGCAACTACCTAATTAATCACGCGGCCACGTTGATCACCTAACAATTAACTTGGACTAAGAAAGGACTACGTGACTACTAGTACCCAGCACAAAAGACTTGGACGTGCTTTCGCTACTACGGACCCAGATCAAATTGAGAAGTACCATTCCTACCATAATCGTGTAGCACAAGGAGTTCTGAAGGTGGGCCTGACTTTCTTCGGTGCAACCAGTTGAACAGGAATTTTCTCCAAAATAAATAATTTGTTCATTATTGACTGCTTTAGATGTGTTCATCATTCTCCCATGGTGACTACTGTCACTGATAGCCACATCATCTCCTAATGATGTGATCTCGTTCATCAAATGACAACACATGTCTATGGTTAGGAAACATAACCATCTTTAATTAACGAGCTAGTAAAGTAGAGGCATACTAGGGACTATATTTTTGTCTATGTATTCACACATGTACTAAGTTTCCAGTTAATACAATTCTAGCATCAATAAAAAACATTTATCATCAATTAAGGAAATAAATAATAACTTTATTATTGCCTTTAGGGCATATTTCCTTCATACACCAAGCTTGTTGATGATGTATCCAAGATGTTTTATTGGAAGGATGGTAGGGTGGACAAGAAGGTGTACCAGAAACAAGTGGAGGACGAAGAACTTGAGAAGAAGAAGAAGGAGCTAGAGGAGAAAGCTATGTTAGAGGGGCAGATGGAAAAACTTAAACTTGCAAATGAGTAGAGGTGCATTTTGCAGAGCCAAGCTGATATCATCAAGAACACCAAGAAGGCTATGAAGGATGTTGAAGTTGATAGAGATGTTCTTAAGAAGGAGAAGGAAAAGCTTGAGCAAGTTGTTACTGAGCTGCTGAAAGATGGGTATGGCAGCAAGGAGAAGTTAGAGCAAATCAAGACCATCATTGAGTCATGGAGTGCTGTGAAATGGTGATGAAGTACATCCAAGGCCTATATATAAGGATGTGGCCTAACTGTCTCAAGTGATTATATGGGTGTACACTTTGGGGGAATATGAAGTTAACCTAGGGTTTAGCACTACATTTGAACTTTAGTGTCTTATGTAAGAACCATATTTGCTATGTTCTTAAGTATGTTCTAATGGATCTCCAATGCTATCTATATAGTTATGTAATGGATCTTATATGTTGTTGGCCAGTAGTCTCTATTAATCTTATATTTTATCTATATAGATATGTACAGTGGTATTGGGCTTAGTGGGCTAGTAGACTGTGACCAAATGAAACTGACTTAGGCCTACTAAACCCCACCCCCTACACCACTGTCAATATAAACCCCTCCCCACCCACCCTTTCCCAGCCACTCCAGCAGCCGCCACCCACAACAAACCCTAGATGGATCCTGACATGGACCTGGGAGATGTAACAGAGGAGGAGGGAGAGGCTGTGGAGGTGAGGCCTCCAGCAGCACAACAAAGGAGGAGGAGGCGCAGACAGAGGGAACAGTAGGACGCCCAGGATGAGCAGCAGCTTGAGTTCAACTGCCAGCTCACCGAGAAGGTGCTGGAGAAGTGCAACGATGAAGAGCTTGAGCTTCTTTTCCCTGGTGGCAGGAGAAGGAGTTTCAATCAAATCATATCTTGGGCGAGGAGAAGAGCAGTCATGGCTCCTCATCTAGCTACTAGGTCTAAGTGGGGTCGTTTCTTCGTATGCTATGACTGATCTGTCAATCTCATCTCATCTATCTATCTATCTATCTATCTATCTATCTATGTAGCTATCTAGCTATCTATCTTTCTATCTTTCTATCTTGGTGTCCTATGTAAGATCTGGTGTTCTATGTAAGATTTATTCTATTCTATGTAATAACTGTTGTTTGATGCTACTCTGAATCAATGTATGTATGTATTTATGCTACTCTGAATGAATGTATGTTGTGGATCTGAAATCTACTGGCTGAATTAACTGGCAAAAGATACACTGACTAAATTTACTAACTGAATCAACACAGGAATGACTGTGTGAATGAACTGACTGAATTGTAGTTATTATAAACCATGGTAGTTCAACTGACTGAATATCTCTGAAACAAAATAAAGTATAGTCATTACAAACCATAGTAGACCCAAATCCATCCATATTTGTTCACTAACACAAACAGAACCATGCCAAATGAACTCAAGTTCAGACCAAGACATGCTAGTTACCACTTGCATAAAAGTAGTCTTTCAGCCTCCCACTTGGCTTCCTGATCCTCTTTGACCCATCCTGGACAATAGTTGAAGTTGATTGCCTTGGTGCAATGAATGTTCTTCTCTGGGCACTTCAAGATCTGGTGTTCTTTGTTGGAGAAGTTGTAGATGATCTCGTGTTCTTAGCAGGAGAAGAAGTGTTAGCAGATGTAGAAGTGTTAGTCCTGCTTCTCTTAGCTAGTGGTCCTTGTGCTATTGTTGTTGGAATAGTTGAAGCAACCCTTTTTTCCTAGAAGTAGCAACTGGAGCTGGTGAAGGTGCAGAATTGTAGTTCTTGTTGTAGCTGGTCTTGGTTCAGGTGCAGTAGCAACAGGTGCTCTTGGAGGCCTCTGAGCATTTGTAGCCATAAAAGAACCAGCTTGAGAGTAATTTGCTCTATTTTCCTACACAATTAAGATATATTGTAACAAATTTAACAATGAAATGAAGTGAAACATGGCCTCAAATGACGTGGTGCTTGTTCATCCTCATCTGAAACTTAGGCTTCAAAGGGTCACCACAATTGTTGAACCTATGGCCTTGCTTCTTGCAATTGCTACATGTGACAGTACCAATTCTTGAGGTGTCCTTTTTTGCTGTCACCTCAAATACACATTTCCTCCTGGCAGTTTGCTTTTTTCCCTTCTTTTCTTTGAACACTGGTGGAGATATGTCAAATCCAGGTGTATGAGGCTAGTGGTCAGGACCTAGAACTGGGGAAAATATATGCTTGTATGTTTCACAGTACATGGGCTTTTTGAAGAAATCATTGACAAAGTTTTCAGGATGTAGCTTCACTTTTTGCATTGCAGCAATGGAATGACTGCAAGGCACAGCTGTCATGTCCCACCTCCTACAGTAACATGTATGGTTGTTCAAGTTAACACAATATGTGTTCTCAGAGCTACTAGTCACTTGCCAGATGCCTGGACCCGCCATGTATGCATCACAATACTAAGCCCACTTCTTGCCTTCTTCTAAAATTTCTAAGTAGGTTGGTGTGATCTCCCATCTGCATGACTCTATTTTCTCACTGATTTTCTGAAACTTGATCATCAAATTTGTTCTTATGCCCTCCAGCATAGTCCCGATTGGCTTGTTCCTAACATCCAATATCATCCTATTGAAAACTTCACTGAGGTTGTTAACAACCAGGTCAGTTTTGCAAACAATATCCATTTTATATCTTGCCCATGTATGGTCTGGTATCTGTGACAACCATTGCCAAGCTTCAAAACTCACTTTCTCCAAATTTTCCATCCCTTTTTCATGACCATTCTTAGCGAAGGAATAGGCAGCCCGATCTAAGTGTTTCTTGAGTTCCTCCCCTCTAAAACCAGCAGGTTGGAAGTTGGCATATATATGTCTAAGACAGAACTTCTGCGGGGAGTCAGGGAATACAGCATTGATTGCATTCAACAATCCCTGTTAATTATGATGGCTTAGAATGATGGCTAAGTATGATGGTAAGTTTAAAGTGTGGTGGTCATGAGTAGTGGAGCACATACCTTTTGCCTGTCAGACAAATTGTGTACTTGCCAAACTTGTTCCCACTTCCAATAACAGTTCTTAGCTATGTGAGAAACCATGTCCAGTTGTTTGTCTCTTCCTTGTCAACAACACCAAATGCAATGGGGAAGATGTTGTTGTTCCCATCCCTGCCAGTAGCTGCCAATATCTGTTGTCCAGTGCTGAGCTTGATTAAGCACCCATCTAAACCTGAAAATATGATCACATTAGTTGTAAATAACACGAATGCAACGATCTTAGATATATGTTTAAGGATCGTGTACCTATAAATGGCCTGCATCCATTTAGAAAGCCCTCTTTGCATGCAAAAATTCAGTAGAACATGTAGTGAAACCTAGGGGTAGGAGCTGGATTTTCTAGGTCCTCTTTTGCTGTCACTATGCATCTATTGCCTGGATTAGTATGTAGCACACACTACAGATAGTCCCTTAGTCTGTGGTATTGGAGCTTGTGGTCTCCTTGCACAACTTCAAGTGCTTGCTTCCTTGCCCTGTATGCCAAGCTTTTAGGCACATGAACACCAAATGTTTTCTTTGTGTATGACATAATTGTCTCAACACTAGCTCCAGGATTTGATCTAATGGTATCCTCACAAACCTTTGCAACCCAATTGACTATAACCTTGGTGCTCTCTCCACTTGCTCCACAAGTGTGATCCAAATTCATCTTCTTGATGTTGAAAGTTGACTCATTAGCTATTCTAGAGGCCTCTATGTAAAACTGACAAACTTGCTTTCTATCAGAGCACCAAGCAATAACCCTAGTTGGTTCATTTTTGTGGTACTCAAAATTCCTAAGTGTCCTGACATGGAAATTTCGTAGTGCTTCTCTGAACTCCACAACATTTAGGAAGCAGACATGAAATGCAAACTGCTCATGTGCATCAGGTGCTGATGGATCATGCCACCTCATCTCCTTCCTCTTCTTCAACCTTCTCTTCCTACCAGAAGGCAACCTTGGAACTTCTTCTTCATCACTATGGCCAAAATCACCTGGAAAGCAGTATTCAGCAGGTTCAGGCACAAAATCTTCAAACTTACTGTGCTCAGGCTCACTGTGTGACTTGCTAGTTGGGTCTGGTTTTCCGACAGGCTTAAGCTTCTTTGCTCCTTTCTCTAGTTCTTCATGTTCAGAAAGGATTTGGTCTTCCTCCCAAAACTCATATGGTTTTGAGTTTGCTCCACAATAGTGCTCTGCAGTATCTTCCTCTACCCTAGGCCTATGGCTTGTCCCTGTGCCAGCCTCATCTTCACCCCTACAACAAACCTTGTATGATATTTTCTGCCCTGTGTAATCACTCCTAAAAAACCAAAATCTGAAGAAGATTTGTCCATCTCATCTTCATCTTCATCTTCATCATGTTCTACTTCTACATCTTCTTCTTCTTCCACAACATTTTTCCCCTTGTTGAAATTACAACTATGTTGTATGTTAAGATAGGGGTCCTCAGGGATTACTAGTGCCAAAGTTGAAGGAAATATGCCCTAGATGCAATAATAAAGTTATTATTTATTTCCTTATTTCATGATAAATGTTTATTATTCATGCTAGAATTGTATTAACCGGAAACTTAGTACATGTGTGAATACATAGACAAAACATAGTGTCCCTAGTATGCCTCTACTTGACTAGCTCGTTAATGAAAGATGGTTATGTTTCCTAACCATAGACATGTGTTGTCATTTGATGAACGGAGTCACATTATTAGGAGAATGATGTGATGGACATGACCCATCCGTTAGCTTAGCATTATGATCATTACGGTTTCATTGCTACTGCTTTCTTCATGACTTATACATGTTCCTCAAACTATGAGATTATGCAACTCCCGAATACCGTAGGAACACCTTGTGTGCTATAAAACGTCACAACATAAAAGGGTGATTATAAAGATGCTCTATAGGTGTCTCCGAAGGTGTTTGTTGGGTTGGCATAGATCAAGATTAGGATTTTTCACTCCGTGTTTTGGAGAGGTATCTTTGGGCCCTCTCGGTAATGCTCATCACTATAAGCCTTGCAAGCAAGGTGACTAATGAGTTAGTTGTGAGATGAAGTATTACAGAACGAGTAAAGAGACTTGCCGATAACGAGATTGAACTAGGTATGATGATACCGACGATCGAATCTCGGGAAAGTAACATACCGATGACAAAGGGAACAACGTATGTTGTTATGCGGTTTGACCGATAAAGATCTTCGTAGAATATGTAGGAACCAATATGAGCATCCAGGTTCCGCTATTGGTTATTGACCGGAGACGTGTCTCTATCATGTCTACATAGTTCTCGAACCCGTAGGGTCCGCATGCTTAACGTTCAATGACGATTGGTATTATGAGTTTATGTGATATGATGTACCGAAGGTTCTTCGGAGTCCCGGATGTGATCACGGACATGACGAGGAGTCTTGAAATGGTCAAGACATAAATATTGATATATTGGATGACTATATTCGGACACCGGAAGTGTTCCGGACAAGTGTCGGAGGGTTACCGGGACCCCCCGGGGATCTAGTTGGCCTAGATGGTACTTAGTGGGAGAATAGGAAGGGCGAGGAGGGGCTGGCCGCACGCCCCCGTTGAGTCCGAATAGGACAAGGGAAGGGGGCCGCCGCCCCCCCCCCCTTTCCTTCCCTTCCCCTCTTCCTTCCTCCTTCCCCTTCTCTTCCCTTGTTGGAATAGGAATCCTACTTGGGGCGCGCCCCATGAGGGACGGCCGGCCGGCCTCCCCCTTGCTCCTTTATATACGGGGGCAGGGGGCACCCTAGAAAACACAAGTTCATTGTTTAGCCATGTGCGGTGCCCTCCTCCATAGATTTCCACCTCGGTCATATCGTCGTAGTGCTTAGGCGAAGCCCTGCGCCGGTAACCTCATCATCACCGTCAACACTAACCTCATCATCACCGTCAACACGCCATTGTGCTGACGAAATTCTCCGTCAGCCTCAACTAGATCAAGAGTACGAGGGACGTCATCAAGTTGAATGTGTGCTGAACGCGGAGGTGTTGTACGTTCGGTGCTTGGATCTGTTGGATCGCGAAAACGTTCGACTACATCAATCGCGTTAACTAAACGCTTCCGCTTTCGGTCTATGAGGGTACGTGAACACACTCTCCCCTCTCGTTGCTATGCATCACCTAGATAGATCTTGCGTGATCGTAGGATTTTTTTTGAAATTACTGCGTTCCCCAACAGTGGCATCCGAGCCAGGTCTATGCGTAGATGTTATATGCACGAGTAGAACATAAAGAGTTGTGGGCGATAATAGTCATTCTGCTTACCAGCATGTCATACTTTGATCGGTGGTATTGTTGGATGAAGCGGCTCAGACCGACATTACGTGTACGCTTACGTGAGACTGGTTCTACCGACGTGCTTCGCACATAGGTGGCGGGTGAGTGTCTGTTTCTCCAACTTTAGTTGAATCGAGTGTGGCTACGCCCGGTCCTTGTTGAAGGTTAAAACAACACACTTGACAAAAAATCGTTGTGGTTTTGATGCGTATGTAAGAACAGTTCTTGCTAGAAGCCCGTAGCAGCCACGTAAAACTTGCAACAACAAAGTAGAGGACACCTAACTTGTTTTTGCAGGGCTTGTTGTGATGTGATATGGTCAAGACATGATTTGTATGAGATGATCATGTTTTGTAACAAAGTTATCGGCAACTGGCAGGAGTCATATGGTTGTCGCTTTATTGTATGCAATGCAATCACCATGTAATTGTTTTACTTTATCACTAAGCGGTAGCGATAGTCGTAGTGATAATAGTTGGCGGGACGACAACGATGCTATGATGGAGATCAAGGTGTCGCGCCGGTGACGTTGGAGATCATGATGATGCTTTGGTGATGGAGATCATGAGCACAAGATGATGATGGCCATATCATGTCACATATCGGATGGTGCGACCACTGTAGCTCGAGGGCTCTTTCCTCTTGCGGAGTGCGGCAAAGTCCACATGAAACTGGCCAGCACAGTGCATGACAGGAGAGGCACCCAGGCGGTCGACCTCAGGAGCGCCAAGCTGGGGAGAGCAATCAGGCCCCGCCTAATGCTGGCTTGCCCGGGCCTCAGGAGCTTCGGCCTCGGGAGCCGCAGGCTGCACCTACCCCTCAACGACTGCCTCAAGGCGAGCCTCACGAGTTCCGGAGGATGACGCCTCGGGAACCCCAAGCGGCGTCAGCACCTCGACACCCGTGCGTCCAGCCTCAAGCGATGCTTGCCTCCCCGCACCCACTCTCGGGGCAAGCTCGGTGCCGGCGGTGAGGAGGGGAGCCACAACGACAGGATTCTCGCGAGGCCCCGAAAGGCCGATCGGGCGCAACCCCCATTCATCAAAGGAAGGCATCTGCCCCGCGAACTCGACCCTGTTCGAGCAGAGATACAAGAGGCCGCCCCCGTGTGACATGTCGCCTGGTGAGGGGGTGCCGGTCAAGACCTCGAGCATCGTCCTCTGTGCTTCGGGTGGGAGCCCCGACTCCTGGAGCCTCATACAATCCTGGTCACGATCCAGGGCCCACATCGGCCAGGAATGACACTAGAGAGGGGCAATGCAACGCTGGAGGAACTCCTTCACCACCTGAGGCGCAGTCACGCCAAGGTCCCTCGACCTCTTCAACCGGAACCAGATGAAGGAAAGGCGAGAGCTCGCTAGCTTCTTGTGGCCCCAGCCGGAGTTTGGGACGCTGGGCGACGACGGATGCGAGAGCAAGGGCTAAGCGCTCCAACATCCACATACACCCAGCGCGTCCGGAACCCGCTCGCGGACGGCAGGAGAACAAAGTCAATCCCCAAGGCGACCGTCTCCGCCACAGCCTAGAAGCTCACGCCCCCCGAGCGTTGCGAGGGATCGGTCAGGTGTAGCGAGAAGAAATGACGCAAGAGGGCAACGGAAGGAACAAGGCCCACCATGGACTCACAAACAAAGGCTAAAGCAACGAGAAGGGCAATGGATTGAGGATCAAGATGCAGCATGTGAATCTGGTAATGAGAAAGCACTGCGTTGAAGAAGGTAGAGAAAGGGGGAATCAGGCCAGCCCACAAGGCGTCAACAAAGAACCGAACCTCGGTCACTGTCCTATCAATGGAGGCGCGGGACGCAGGCCAAGACACAGTCTTTCCCCACTCGTTGAAGCTAGAGGCGAGCGCAGGGCAGACCTTGCGACCGCCAACGGCTGGTTCGGTTATCGGAGGCGGGTTGGCTGAGAGTAGAGGCTTATTCCCCTTCTTCATGCTAGTCAGCGCCATGGCAATGGAGGGGGAGGGCGCAAGTCAGATTGGGAGCGGAAGCAGAGGCTCGAGGAGGAAGGAAGGATGGGAAGCACGCTGCCTGCAAGGAGGAAATAACTACATAGGGCGCCAGGGCCGCCTAGCTAGGCAGATATTGAGGCAGCATGGGGAAGCGGAGACGTCCACATCCAATCAGCCGCCACATGTCGGCCAGGGCCGCAGGCTGTTGGGGCCCGCGGCGCTCCGCACTTTCCCCTTGGCTTCGTCGCTAAGCCAAGTCCGAGCGCGCCTTGGGCCCGGGGGCTACTGTTGGTGTTTTGGGAATGGGGTCCCCAGACTGGCCTGCCTGTGGCCCGCTGCGTGGCTCCACCAATGGCCGAGTGCGGCCCGTCTTCATCTACCAAACATTCAAGACCCTCGTGAGGGGCCAAGCCTCGCGGGACGGACGACACGGGACCTCCTCAGGAGCAACCTCATCAGGCAGGCTCACGAGGGAGGCGGAGAGATCAAGGCAAGGGGTACCTCGCGAGGTTCCCGTGACGCAAGCCATGATGACCAAGGCCAGGCGGGCGCCAGTACGCGTAGTGTACTCGTTTCCCCTTTGATGCTAAGGGGGAAAGCGCAGGCGCAGAGTACCAAGGCATCAGGCAAAGGTTTACATATCGGTGCAACAAGACCAAGACTAGCAGGACGGCAAGATGGAGGTCATTGTGTAGCCCAAGACGGCGTCATCACCAGAGCCTTTGGCAGGCAAAGACCACCTTTAGTCAGGATAGAATGTACTAGCTGTTCCCTTTCAAAATGGCCGTTGTTGGATCCCTTCCCGCTCAATATTTGGGAAGAGGACCAGGGCCTCTATAAATAGGACTAGCCACCACCATAGAGAGGGACGGACAGATCCATTCAGACCAGAACCACCCACCGAGCACAAGAACACCTCGCCTCGGGAGGCTGTTCTTCCCCTTGTACTATTCATCATCAACCCAAGAGGCAATCCACCACCACCACACTGGATTGGGGTATTACACCACAATGGTTGCCTAAAACCAGCATAAACCTTGTGTCTCTTGTGTTGTGATTTCGTTTAGTTAAGCTTAGGGATCGCGGCGAGGCTGAGGGCGAGATTCGGTAGGGGGAAATCTTCGTGCGCACCCCAGTGTTCGAACCTTAAGGGTTTTGCCAGAACCTAATATCCGACAGCCATAGTAGTAGAAGTAATAGTTGGCGAGACAACTTTATGAAGACACAATGATGGAGATCATGGTGTCATGCCGGTGACGAAGGTGATCATGCCGCGCCTCGAAGATGGAGATCAAAGGCACAAGATGATATTGGCCATATCATGTCACTTTATGATTTGCATGTGATGTTTGTCATGTTTACATCTTATTTGCTTAGAACGACGGTAGCATAAATAAGATGATCCCTCACTAAAATTTCAAGAAAGTGTTCCCCCTAACTGTACACCATTGCGAAGGTTCGTTGTTTCGAAGCACCACGTGATGATCGGGTGTGATAGATTCTAAGGTTCGCATACAACGGGTGTAAGCCAGATTTACACATGCAAAACACTTAGGTTGACTTGACGAGCCTAGCATGTACAGACATGGCCTCGAAACACGAGAGACCGGAAGGTCGAACATGAGTCGTATAGCCGATACGATCAACATGGAGATGTTCACCGATGATGACCAGTCCGTATCACGTGATGATCGGACACCACCTAGTTGATTCGGATCATGTATCACTTAGATGACTAGAGGGATGTCTATCTGAGTGGGACTTCATTAAATAATTTGATTAGATGAACTTAATTATCATGAACATAGTCTAAAATATCTTTAAAATATGTCTTGTAGATCAAATGGCCCACGCTAATGTTGCCCTCAACTTCAACGTGTTCCTAGAGAAAACCAAGCTGAAAGACGATGGTAGCAACTATACGGACTTGGTCCAAAACTTGGGATCATTCTCATAGCTGCCAAGAAAGCATATGTCCTTGAAGCACCGCTAGGTGACGCATCCATTTTCCCAGCAACTCATGACGTTATGAACGCCTGGCAGTTGCATAGTGATGATTACTCCCTGGTTCAGTGCGGCATGCTTTACAGTTTAGAACCGGGGCTCCAAAAGCATTTTGAGCAGCACGGAGCATATGAGATGTTCCAAGAGCTGAAAATGGTTTTCCAAGCTCATGCCCGGGACGAGAGATATGAAGTCTCCGACAAGTTCTACAGCTGTAAGATGGAGGAAAACAGTTCTGTCAGCGAGCACATACTCACAATGTCTGGGTTGCACAACCGTTTGTCTCAGCTGGGAGTTAATCTTCCAGATGACTTGGTCATTGACAGGATCCTCTAGTCACTTACACCTAGATACAAGAGCTTTGTGATGAACTATAATATGCAAGGGATGGAGAAGTCCATTCCTGAGTTATATTCAATGCTGAAATCAGCAGAGGTGCAAATCAAAAAGGAACATCAAGCATTGATGGTGAATAAGACCATTAGTTTCAAGAAAGGCAAGGGTAAAAAGAACTTCAAGAAGGACTACAAGGAAGTTGCCGCGCCCGGTAAATCAGTTGCCGGGAAGAAGCCAAAGAATGGACCACAGCCTGAGACTCGGTGCTTTTATTGTAAGGGAAATGGCCACTGGAAGCAGAACTGCCCCAAGTACTTACCGGATAAGAAGGTCGGCAACGCCAAAGGTATATGTGATATACATGTTATTGATGTGTACCTTACCAGCGCTCGTAGTAGCTCTTGGGTATTTGATACCGGTGCGGTTGCTCATATTTGTAACTCAAAACAGGAGCTGCGGAATAAGTGGAGACTGGCGAAGGATGAGGTGACGATGCGCGTCGGGAATGGTTCCAAGGTCGATGTGATCACCGTCGGCACACTACCTCTACATTTACCTACGGAATTAGTTTTAAACCTCAATAATTGTTATTTAGTGCCAGCTTTGAGCATGAACATTGTATCTGGATCTCATTTAATGCAAGATGGCTACTCATTTAAATCCGAGAATAATGGTTGTTCTATTTATATGAGAAACATGTTTTATGGTCATGCCCCGCTAGTCAATGGTTTATTTTTATTGAATCTCGAACGTGATGTTACACATATTCGTAGTGTGAATGCCAAAAGATGTAAG
The DNA here is from genome assembly GCF_002162155.2 of Triticum dicoccoides. Classification (NCBI taxonomy): domain Eukaryota; kingdom Viridiplantae; phylum Streptophyta; class Magnoliopsida; order Poales; family Poaceae; genus Triticum; species Triticum dicoccoides. The sequence goes on from NC_041385.1 coordinate 630,132,182, forward strand.
GTTGATAATGATAGTCCCACATACTTGTGGCACTGTCACCTTAGTCACATTGGTGTTAAACGCATGAAGAAACTCCATGCAGATGGACTTTTGGAGTCTCTTGATTATGAATCATTTGACACGTGTGAACCATGCCTCATGGGCAAAATGACCAAGACTCCGTTATCCGGAACAATGGAGCAAGCGACCAACTTGTTGGAAATAATACATATTGATGTGTGCGGTCCAATGAGCGTTGAGGCTCGCAGTGGCTATCGTTATGTTCTCACCCTCACTGATGACTTAAGTAGATATGGGTATGTCTACTTAATGAAACACAAGTCTGAGACCTTTGAAAAGTTCAAGGAATTTCAGAGTGAGGTAGAGAATCAATGTGACAGGAAAATAAAGTTCTTACGATCATATGGTGGAGGAGAATATTCGAGTCACGAGTTTGGTACACACTTAAGGAAATGTGGAATTGTTTTACAACTCACGCCGCCTGGAACACCTCAGCATAATGGTGTGTCCGCACATCGTAATCACACTCTATTGGATATGGTGTGATCTATGATGTCTCTTACCGATTTACCGCTATCATTTTGGGGTTATGCTTTAGAGACAACCGCATTCACTTTAAATAGGGAACCGTCTAAATCCGTTGAGACAACACCGTATGAATTATGGTTTGGGAAAAAACCTAAGCTGTCGTTTCTAAAAGTTTGGGGTGCGATGCTTATGTCAAGAAACTTCAACCTGAAAAGCTCGAACCCAAGTCGGAAAAATGTGTGTTCATAGGATACCCTAAGGGAACCATTGGGTATACCTTCTACCTCAGATCCGAAGGCAAGATCTTTGTTGCCAAGAACGAATCCTTTCTGGAAAAAGAGTTTCTCTCGAAAGAAGTAAGTGGGAGGAAAGTAGAACTTGATGAAGTACTTCCTCTTTAACCGGAGAGTAGCGCAGCTCAAGAAGATGTTTCCGTGGTGCCTGGGCCGACTAGAGAGGAAGTTAATGATGATAGTCATGAAACTTCGGATCAAGTTGCTACTAAACTTCATAGGTCCACAAGGGCACATTCCGCACCAGAGTGGTACAGCAACCCTGTCCTGGAAATCATGTCGTTAGACAACGGTTAACCTTTGAACTATGAAGAGGCAATGCCGGGCCCGGATTCCAACAAATGGCTTGAAGCCATGAAATCCGAGATAGGATCCATGTATGAAAACAAAGTATGGACTTTGACAGACTTGCCCGATGATCGGAAAGCCATAGAAAATAAGTGGATCTTTAAGAAGAAGACTGACATGAATGGTAGTGTGACCATCTATAAGGCTTGGCCTGTCGCTAAGGCTTATCGACAAGTTCAAAGGGTTGACTACGATGAAACCTTCTCACCCGTAGAGAAGCTAAAGTATGTCTGAATCATGTTAGCAGTTGCCGCATTCTATGATTATGAGATATGGAAAATGGACGTCAAAACGGCATTCCTTAACGGTTTCCTTAAGGAAGAATTGTATATGATGCAGCCGGAAGGTTTTGTCGATCCTAAGAATGCTGACGAGGTGTGCAAGCTCCAGTGCTCCATCTATGGGATGGTGTAAGCATCTCGGAGTTGGAACATACGCTTTAATGAAATGATCAAAGAGTTTGGGTTTATACAGACTTATGGAGAAGCCTGTGTTTACAAGAAAGTGAGTGGGAGCTCTGTAGCATTTCTCATATTATATGTAGATGACATACTATTGATGGGAAATGATATAGAACTTTTGGAAAGCGTAAAGGCCTACTTGAATACGTGTTTTTCAATGAAGGACCTTGGAGAAGCTGCTTACATATTAGGCATCAAGATCTATAGAGATAGATCAAGATGCCTCATTGGTCTTTCACAAAGCACATACCTTGAAAAGATATTGAAGAAGTTCAATATGGATCAGTCCAAGAAGGGGTTCTTGCCTGTATTGCAAGGTGTGAGATTGAGCACGGCTCAATGCCCGACCTCGGCAGAAGATAGAGAAAAGATGAGTGTCATCCCCTATGCCTCAGCCATAGGGTCTATTATGTATGCCATGCTGTGTACCAGACCTGATGTGAACCCTGCCGTAAGTTTGGTAGGGAGGTACCAAAGTAATCCCGACATGGAACACTGGACAATTGTCAAGACTATCCTAAAGTACCTGAAAAGGACTAAGGATATGTTTCTCATTTATGGAGGTGACGAAGAGCTCGTCGTAAAGGGTTATGTCGATGCTAGCTTCGACATAGATCTGGATGACTCCAAATCACAAACCGGATACATGTACATTTTTAATGGTGGGGGCAGTTAGCTGGTGCAGTTGTAAGCAAAGCATTGTGGCGGGATCTACATGTGAAGCGGATTACATGGCAGCCTCAGAGGCAGCACATGAAGAAATTTGGATGGAGTTCATTACCGACCTAGGAGTTATTCCCAATGCGTCGGGCCCGATGACTCTCTTCTGTGACAACACTGGAGCTATTGCCCTTGCCAATGAGCCCATGTTTCCAAGAAGACCAGGCATATCAAGCATTGCTTTAACTCCATTCGTGAAAATGGTGAAGATGGAGACATAGATGATTGTAAAGTGCATACAGATCTGAATGTCGCAGATCCATTAACTAAACCTCTTCCACGAGCAAAACATGATCAACACCAGAACTCTATGGGTGTTTGATTCATCACAATGTAACTAGATTATTGACTCTATTGCAAGTGGGAGACTGTTGCAAATATGCCCTAGAGGCAATAATAAAATGGTTATTATTATATTTCCTTGTTCATGATAATTGTCTATTATTCATGCTATAATTGTATTAACCGGAAACCGTAATACATGTGTGAATACATAGACCATGACATGTCCCTAGTAAGCCTCCAGTTGACTAGCTCGTTGATCAATAGATGGTGGTGGTTTCCTGGCCATGGACATTGTATGTCGTTGATAATGGGATCACATCATTAGGAGAATTATGTGATGGACAAGACCCAATCCTAAGCATAGCACAAGATCATGTAGTTCATTTGCTAAGAGCTTTTCTAATGTCAAGTATTATTTCCTTAGACCATGAGATTGTGCAACTCCCGGATACTGTAGGAATGCTTTGGGTGTACCAAATGTCACAACGTAACTGGGTGGCTATAAAGGTGCACTACAGGTATCTCCAAAAGTGTCTTTTGGGTTGGCATGAATCGAGACTGGGATTTGTCACTCCGTATGACGGAGAGGTATCTCTGGGCCCACTCAGTAATGCATCATCATAATGAGCTCAATGTGACTAATGAGTTAATGAGTAAAGAGACTTGCCGGTAACGAGATTGAACGAGGTACGGGGATACCAACGATCAAATCTCGGGCAAGTAACATACTGGTGGACAAAGGGAATTGTATACGGGATTGATTGAATCCCGACATCGTGGTTCATATGATGAGATCATCGTGGAACATGTGGGAGCCAACATGGGTATCCAGATCCCGCTATTGGTTATTGGCCGGAGAGATGTCTCGGTCATGTCTGCATGGTTCCCGAACCCATAGGGTCTACACACTTAAGGTTCGATAATGCTAGAGTTGTTATGGGAAATTGTATGTGGTTGCCAAAGGTTGTTCGGAGTCCCGGATAAGATCTCGGACGTCATGAGGAGTTCCAGAATGGTCCGGAGGTAAATATTTATATATGGGAAGTCCAGTTTCAGTCACCGGAATAATTTCGGGGGTTATCGGTATAGTACCGGGACCACCAAAAGGTGTCCAGGGGTCCATCGGGTGGGGCCACCTGCCACGGGGGACTTAATGGGCTGAACAAGGGTGGGAACTAGTCCCCTAGTGGGCTGGTGCGCCCCCCCCCCCCCAAGGGCCCAAGGCGCCTAGGGTTGAAAACCCTAGGGGGTGGGGATGCCTCCCACCAAACTTGGGGGGCAAGTCCCCCCCTTGACCCCCCCCCCTTGTAGATGGGATCTAGGGGGCATCCCCCTCTCCCCTTCCCCTATAAATAGTGGGGGTGGGAGGACTGCCGCACCCTTCCCCTGGAGCAGGCCCTCCCTCCTCCAACACCTCCTCCTCCGTAGAGCTTGGCGAAGCCCTACAGAAAAACCGCAAGCTCCACCACAATGCTGTCGTGCTGCCGGATCTCTCCCTCAACTTCTCCTCTCCCCTTGCTGGATCAAGAAGGAGGAGACGTCCCTGGGTTGTACGTGTGTTGAATGCAGAGGGGCCGTCCATTCGGTACTAGATCTGATCTTCCATGATTTGAATCACCGCGAGTACGACTCCATCAACCGTGTTCTAGTAACGCTTCCGCTTAGCGATCTTCAAGGGTATTAAGATGCACTCCCTCTCTCTCTCATTGCTAGCATCTCCTAGATTGATCTTGGTGACATGTAGGAATTTTTTTTGAATTATTACTATGTTCCCCAACAGTCTACATAGTTCTCGAACCCGTAGGGTCCGCACACTTAACGTTCGATGATGATTGGTATTATGAGTTTATGTGATATGATGTACCGAAGGTTGTTCAGAGTCCCGGATGTGACCACGGACATGACGAGGAGTCTCGAAATGTTCGAGACATGAAGATTGATATATTGGACTACTATATTCGGACACTGCAAGTGTTCCGGAGAAGTTTCGGATAAAATAGGAGTGTCGGAGGGTTACCGGAACCCCCTGGGGGAACTAGTGGGCCTAGATGGGCCTTAGTGGGAGAAGAGGAAGGGCCAGGAGGGGCTGGCCGCCACCCCCCATGAGTCTAAATAGGACAAGGGAAGGGGGGCGGCACTGTTCGCACACGAACAGGTCACCGTGTACCCTCGACGCCGGGGGTGATGCACCGCAGCTCACGTCGAAGGACACCCATCCGGAAGCGCGGTATGCAAGCAATCCGGCGGGTGCTTTTGTAGACCTGAAACCCCACACGCCCGGGAGGGACCCTGTCAGGGCGCGCGGCGGCTATGGGCTGCCCTAGGTCGACCTGATCGCCCCTAGGGCCTCGTGGATCGCCGCCCTGCAACAACAAGAACAGACGACGAACGAGGAAGAAGAAAAACAAGGGAGAGAGATAAAAGTAAAGATAAAAAGTGGTATATGAATTGATCGATTGTGTGTTGTTCAATCGGCCGTCACCCCTTAGGTATATAAGAGGCGGCGGGACTTCCTGTGCAAGGAAAAGGCTTGGATTCACGTCCAAAACCCTAGTCAAATTTGGATCTGTTTTGTCCTAACTTTCCAAAACTGTTTGGTTTAAACTGGTTGCACCTTGCTGGTCTTTTTTGTGGTGGTAAACAACCTCGGATGGAAACGATTCCAAAAGAAGTCTTAACCATTTCGATGAGATGAACAACTTTCATGTTGAACATTTTTTGATAAAAGGTCATCTTGTGGGTCAAATAGCCCACGCAAAATATTTGTTTGCTCGCGCTACCCATCAGACATGGCATCTCGTAGGGCGCGCCATATATCGCCTCCTGACAGGGCTGCATTCTGATAGCTTTAGTTTTTGCATACGAACTAGGATTGGGATAATTTTTATATCAAAATCAATCATTTCTACGAGACAAAGACAATTCGTGTAGATCATTTTTTCATACGAGGCAGTCTTGAGGGCGTAATCAACCGAATAGTATTTTGGATACAAAATCTCAGTACTTTGAACATAACTTCGGCCTTAGAGATGAGACCGGATGGCTATGGCCCAAATATCAAAGTTTCTCATTTTGACGATATGGAACTTTGTCACATTGAGCACTTTTCCATTTGAGGTCTTCTTAATTATGCTTTTGGCCATGCCAAAATCTGGTGTCAACACATGTCCCCCTGTTTTTGGCAAAGCTTGTGTGCCGAAAAATAACTTGCGCATAGCTTGTTCTAAGGACGATGTCAACACTCCATCGGCCATTTTGCATGTTCTTAGAATGATAAGTATATATCTTCCATTGCTTGTTTGAACCTCTTGATGCAAACTTGGGTGAAAACTTCTCAGCTTCTATAACAATCCGATGATAAGGTTCCATAGATCAAAACCATCCTCCGAACCATATTGTTCTCCCTTTTGCTAGGATTTTGCAGATAATCAAGAACGAACTTCCTCCAATCCTTACTACGTCTGCATAAAAGTTGCATTAGTGGCCAAAGTTGTGGACTTCGGTTCGGCCTTACCTATCTTGACGAGACAAAGCATCGGCTATTGATAGAAATGCAATACACCATGATTAACATAGTAGTCGGATGTTTGTTGTGCCAACTCATTTGAATTGTCATGTCTAAATATATGAACAATACTAAAGCAACCCAAGGTAAATTCTATATCTAGACATACCTCAAGGTAAACTATAAGTGATTCGTCAAAACATTGATAACCCTTGGATATTTGTTGCACTACTCATAACGAATCACTGAAAGCCTCAATGTGATTAGCACCTATAGCACCAAAAAGCTCCAAACCGAATAACATTGCATATTTGGCTTTGATCATTTGTGCATAAATATTTTAAGCGGTATGAGGCTTCATAGAATAGCACCATAAGGAGATATATAAACAACACCAAGACCTTGGTTGCTAGAAATTTAATCATCAATATATAATCACCATGGTACTAGAGAGATAAAGCTAACATCAGTATTATGCACGATGTCAATATGATGCTCAATAATAAAATCAATCATGATTTGGCTTTACATAAATTCTAAAAACTAAAAAGCCAAAGCACACCCAATCAAAACGTAAGTCCACTTTGCAGTTTTTGTGAATTGGTCTATGCATAATATCTTCAATGGCATCAATTTGACAGATTTCTTTGCAAGCACTTATCTCAATCTCTACTCAAACTAAGGACGGTGTTAGAATACCACACCGTCCATTCTTAGATATGTTCTTAGGGTGATAGATAAATATCGGCCATTACCACAAGGTCCATGCAGAATTCACCCACCAAAGTATGTATAGCCGAAATAAACAAATGAAATAGCAATAAAATATTTCGTCCCCTTTTTATTAGCAACAATAATGTAACTAACCAAATGTATAGTGATTTGGTAATACCCTGTCATGATATAGAAAATTATGTTGCATCCATGGACCAAAATAAGTCCATGGAGGGTAATTGATCATACCTGTGGATGAATTTCATGGCAAAGGCATCAATGGCATTGTTGAACAAAATGGATGATGTGCTAACCGAAGATTTTGATGTTGTGATGCACACCTTCGGCTTAATTATTTGTTGCTTCCATTCTTCTCTTTCTTCACTTTTATTGCACTTGTCGCAATAGAAACATGCACATAATTTTTGTTATGAATGATCCTCTTGGGAACCCATGCCATGTTCTTCTGTCTCAGCTCTTGTGCACTAAGATTTTTTAATTCCTTATTTTGCCAATACGATAAGCTGAGTGGGCATCTCGGCTGTGATTCCGTTTTGACCAATGGCAATTCCTTTTCGGCCTTGTGCACTCTCCACTTCTCTTCTTCAGATTTAGCCTTTGATTCTCAATAATTGGTTGGTTCATCTCATTGCCTTTAGTAGGCAATGTCAACACTTTAATTGGCTCTTTTCATTTAAGACCAAATCTGAAGTTGCACTCTTATGACCATCTCTTTTAACACGGTAAACTTGCCTGACCACTTCTTTCTTCTTCCTTGAGTTCTGGACCGATTTCTTATGATTGAAACGGTCTTTAACATGTGATTGTTCAAATGTTGATCTTCTCGGAGCTGCCTAATATTGGTGAGATGGTCTAAAATAAGATGGAGAATGTGCCCTTGTATCATACCTGTCCCATGATGGATATAGACCTATATGAGCATAGGGAGGCATCCACGACATTGGCATTGGTGGCCCAAAATAAGGATATGAATATGTTGCATTAAAATTCTCACTTTGCCAATGTTGATCCTCATATTTGCGCCTTGGGGTGATCTTGGTTTCTTTGCATGATTTGGCTGATAAGAATTCTTCTCTTCACTCTTCTTTTGATATTTATCCAATAGTTCATCGAAGGTGATTTTTGATCTCGTACACTTGCGCTTATTTTGCCCTTTGTTTTCATTTGATTTGCTTTCATTGATCATTGGATTTGCTTGCTACCCCCAGTCCTTGGCATCTCCATTGTAGCTTCGATGGAATTTTCGCCCTCAAGATTATGTTCATTATGCTCTTCAACAACTTCTTTAATTGAAAGCTTGATCCCATCACCTGCAGTTTTTACCTTCTCTTTAAATGGATCGGCATGAAGTAGCTGATGCAAATACTTTCTGCCATCAGGACCAATCAAAATAGACTGGTCATCTCTTAGTGTCTCAACAAATTTCAATCGTCCTTTATCAATGGCCGATTTAACTATTTGACGAAACATGTTGCAATCCTCAAAATTATGCTTGGATGAATCATGCAACTTACAATACATTCATCCCTGGACAGATGGCTCAACATGGTGATCAAGAATTCTAATATAACTATTTCTCAACAACAAATCAAATATTTGATCACACATGCTTGAATTGAAGGTAAACTTTTTATTCTCTAGCCGATCTTGCTATGAGAACGGCTTTGGAGTTAAGCAAATGAATGGTTTAGATTTTTATCACCCCATTCGGCTATGCATTGTCTTTTGCACTCTATCTCCGATGTCTTTGGATAAGAAACTATACTGGCAACGGTTTGCTCAGAAGATTTTAACATTGGCTTTAAATTTCTGAAAGGAAAATAGTTACAACATACATGCCTCAATTGAGACCAAGTGTAAGCCAAGTAAGAAATAAGCAAAGCTACCCAGTTAGATATGAGCTTTAGATAAAGCAATGGGGAAAGCCTTGGCTGCAATAATTTTTCGCCATCGGTCTTTCTGAATGGTGCAATGTGTTGACCGATATGCTTTGTGACAATCTGATTGCTACCAAATAAATTACCCTTTCTTCATTGGTCTCTCAATATTTCTTATGAAGATTTTTCTAATATATGCATCAACAACTAAGTCATGACCAAATCTAAAAATAGGTAAATTAATTGCTAGATATACCTCTTCAAATATGTTGGGAGAGCATGATGGTGGTGTGACTTGAAGAATATCTTGCTTCGCCTTCGGATAGCTCCCCAACGCCTTGTCATCATCTTTTTCTTGATTTCGTGCATCATTAGTTTGAAGATCTTTATCCACCAAACTTTCTTCGGCTACTTGTTCTTGCTCTTGAAGCTCATCAATTTCTATGGCACGAAACTCATATGGCAGGAAGTAGGTTCCATTAACTTTAGAAAAATCAAGTATGGCTGTATTGCTATACTTTCCATGCCCTTTCTCAACAATGTTTGCCTCTTTGGATTTGATGGATTCGGAATATATACTACTTGATTCGGCTTTTCAACCAAAGCACTTTTAGTTCCCGAATCATCATTCTTTTCACTGGTTATATCAATTGGCAAGGCTTCTTTTCTTTGAGCCAATTCCCTATCAATTCTCTCTTGGCGAAGTACTTGCACCCTATCGCGCAAAGCTTTAACTCCCCTCTCAATTTCAGCCCGCTCTAGATTAGTTTGCCCCCCAATGCTTTTAGGATCTTTCGACAATGAAGTGTCAGTGTTGCCAAAAAAATTCAATTGTGTAGGGGGTGTATAATATGTTGCGATACTAAGTGGAGGTGTATGCACTGCTGTATAACCATATGATCTCTCACCAATACTATCAATTGATGAAGTTTCATCTTCCTGCAAAATTCTAGCCTTTATTGCAGCATAATCAGGAAACACCCCCTTTTCATATTGTTCAAGGCAAAGAGCACTAATTCTCTTGTTTTGTGCCAAGCTCTTTTTTAATGCAGCCACAATCGCTTCTGGAAGGGATTGCTCCGCAATACTTTCAGATTCTTTCGGCAATGATTCGTGAGTGTCATGGAATAGTCACGACAGATGTCCTAGTGTGAGGACTTAGTCGTGGAGCCATCGCAACTAGGTTAGCTTAAAGGAGTTAAATGGGACAAAGGACATAGGAGTTTATACTGGTTTGGCCCCTTGCGGTGAAGGTAAAGGCCTAGTCCAGTTTGAGGTGGTATTGCTTATGTCTCGATTACTAGGGAGCGAATACGCTTGACCTACCTTTCGATCTCTTGTTTCTTGCCCTGAACCGCCGCCGGGTCGTCCCTTTATATACACAGGTTGACACCCAGCGGCTCACGGAGTCCCGGCCGGCTCATAAACAACGTGTCCGACTCGGTGAATAACTATCCTTGCCTTACAATATAAGTCATACACATATGGCGGTTTACGCTATGGGCCTTGAGTTTCTCTTGGGCCTTCGCCCCATGAACCGCCATCTTCAATATCCTCATGGGCTTCATATTGATGAACCGCCATAGGTATAACCCAGCCCCTCCTGGGCGGGTCATGCCTAATAGTTATATCCCCAACATTAGGCCCCAGATTGATTTGAATTTGTTCATGTCAATATTCAACACTTCCTTCTTTATTTGTGCGAGATCTCATAACCCGCCAAGACGTCATCTCCTACAATGGTGGTAACCCACCATGACGTCACCTGTCATTATTTTTTCACAATATCCAATATATCTCAACAGATCCTTATCTTTATTAATGATCCCAAAAATCGAGGCGTCCGAACCACTGGATAATCATTCTTTGGTCTCCTTGTTTTTCATGCCTACGAGTTCACCCTTCTCCTTATAAATAGGGTCATACAGTCTCCTTTCATTTTCCCCCTTCTCCTTATCGTCTTCCTCCTTCTCTCGCGACTCATCTGCCGCTTCGAGATACTGCTGCCGCCAGGAAGCTCATCGTCTTCCTCAACCTCAGCCGCTGCATAAACCTGAATGGGACCAGAGAAACTGTCGCGCCTCTTCGCCACTCTTTGGATCCAGTAAGCTCCTTGTCCTCTCCACCGCAGATCTCCATTAGGGTTTCTGCAGTTTGTCGAGTTCTTCGTCGTTCTTCATTGTATCCCTAGTTAGCTCTTATTTTTAGATCCAAATACATCCCTTAGGACGCGCGGAATCTGTTTATGCTCCTTCTGTTGTCTTGAACTTGTTTCACATATACATAAATCTTGCCCTTGTGCTAGTTCCTCTGTTGCCGCAATATTTAGGCGTTGAATTATTTTCTTTTTTCACACTACATTAGATCCAAATCATCTGCTCCATTATATAAAACCTGTTTACTCAACACTTAGCAGATTTTCCCTTGATAGATATCCATCTGATCATGGCGGCTTATCTGGTTATGGCGGCTTACATCACCAGTTGTAGCTAGTCATATGTCATTAGGCCCCTTTTAAGCCACCACTCTTAATATGTATCGTAATATTTTTCCTCCGACTTAATGAATCAATTTAAACCGGCAAAATTGTTCTTTCTTTTAGGCTTCTTGCTTCACAATGCCGCTGAAGACAGTCACTTCATGTAACTAGGTTCCCTCCATTGTCACTGAGAACACACTCAAAGACTTTGTGACCATCAGCTATTTACCAGAAAAGACTATCATGCATTATCACGCCCCAGATCCAGAAGTAGAAAAACCTCAGCCAAAGGATGGTGATGTCATTGTTTTTACTGATCACATGAATCGGGACTTCTCACCGCCCAGTTCTAAATTTTTCCAAGATGTTCTACACTTCTTTGAACTTCATCCTCAAGACATTGGACCCAATTCCATGTCAAACATCTGCAACTTCCAAGTTTTCTGTGAAGTATACCTTCAAGAGGAGCCCAGTGTTGAACTATTCAGGGAATATTTCTATATGAACCGCCAAAATGAATTTACCAATGGACCCAACTTGGAACTTGGTGGAATCTCAATTCAATAGAGAAGAGATACCATCTTCCCCTATGCTTGCTTGCCGAGTCACCCTAAAGATTGGAACCAGACATGGTTTTATTGCCAAGATACCTCTCCCGCTGATGAGAATCCACTGTCGGGTTACCCTGCCCATCGTCTTGACTCAAAACACCATCTTCCTGAGAAGCTTACGGCTACTGAATGTAAAAAACTCGCCCCCACCATTGCAAAGGTCAAGGCTCTGCTGGGAAACGGTTTAACTGGTATTGACTTGGTTCGATGCTGGGTTGCATGGCGGATCATACCATTGAGTCGCCAATCCGGCTTAATATGTCCTTACACGAGTAGTAAAAAGGATCCACTATGCCATAGCTCCGTGCATTTAACTGATGACGCCATTAATGAAATGACGAAGTGCCTTCTGAATGAATATGCGGAAGATTGCAGCAAAGTGGGTCTGAACCCTTTCTGCACACTTAACCAAGCACCAAAGGTGAGTCTTTAAATTACTTACTTTACCTTCATCATTCAAATCTTCTGTTAACTCCACTTTTATGACTTTCATAGGCTGATGATGATTTTTGGAAAAAGAAGTACGACCATGAAGCTGCCAAAAGGGCCAGGGCTGCTAAAAGCCGCCAAGAGAACCGCCAAGAAGAAAGGGAAGAAATCCAGTACTTCCGAGCTGTTTGAACTGGCTGACAGCTCTAAGTCGGAGGTAGCCCTTGATTCTCTTGTCTCCGTTTTCAACTTCCTTATTGACACTGATTATCCTCAGGAGGACACAGAAGCCAACCAAGCAATCGAGGAAGAGGTAACTATCATTTCCTCCGACTCCGAGCCTTTGCCAAGACAGAAAATTCGAAGAGTAACCCGGAATATAAGCTTTTCACACCCCTTAGCTCATCTGGATCCTCACTTTCTTTTGAAGCAACAACAGCACGAGAGCCAGCGACAGATTCAGACCAGCAGAGGGGAAGAATTATCTTCTGGCTTACCGAACACTCCAAGGAAATGTCGAAATGAAGTCATAACAAATTTAAGCTCTTTTTATCCTTTGGCGAGTCTTATTCGCCAGCCACTTGATTCTTATGATTCAAATTATCTTGAGACTTCTCGCGCCTCTTCCGGTGACTCAATGTAGTCTCAGCTGCCGGCTTTCAAAACTCCTCCTGGGTAATAACAAATACTTACTATGTGCTTCTTATGCTCCCTTATATTTACACCGACCTCTCATGATTCATGTAGTGGCAAGGCCAAGCCTAGCAAGAAGGCAAGGGCGAACAAGCCGGCTGAAGACCCCAAAGTTCTTGAACCAGAGCAACGGATTCTGGCATCTGACACCTCCGTCCCACCACTGGAAGAAACAGTTCATGACATTCCACCTGAAATTCTTGACCCTTCAATTGACCAGACCAAAAATGATCTTTTGCACACTGAAGCATCAAGCCCAATTAAACCGGCTGAGACACATGCCAATGAGCTGATGATCACTAGCACCGGTTTTAAAGAGTCGGGAAGACCTACTGTCTTGGCCAAGCACTCCGCCAAAGAAGAACATATTGAGAGGCGGAAAGTGAGATTTTATGTTGCCAAGTACTCACAATTGAGGTATTCTCTGGCTATCTTAATCAAGTGCATACCGGCCGGGACCTTGAAGTTGACATGGTGAAGTAGATGCAGCAAAAATATGAGGTATGAACTCTTGCTTACTGAGTTATGCATATCCTGTTAGCCCCCAAGTCTATTGTGTATGATAGAATTGAAAATGATGTAGACTTAGAATAACCCAGAATATAAATTGTATCCTTGATAGAACCCTTAAAAGACCGGCTTACACCGTCCGGGTTAAAGCAGGTCTGTAATGATTAACACTGAACCCGTAGCCCCCAAGGGTCGGTTTAATCAGCATGAATGAGCCGGTCCTTTGCATCCTTGCATATAAATCAGAACTTACTTGTGTAGCCCCTATGAGTCGGTTGTGACCGTTTGCGGCACAAACGGGTCATCATAAAGTAGGAAAAAGACAAGCAATATGCATTAGCCCCCAAGTGGTGAGTACTCTTGCTTGCAAAGTGCTTGGGACTTAATCACATAAGCTGTCGTATGAGTAAATTTTTCAACATGCATTAGCCCCCAAGTGCCAAGTGTTGTTGCTTGCAAAAGGCTTGGGACTTAATTTCTGTAACCCTCATATGAACATAATTTTGACCCGGTGTATGTACAGGACATCACTGCTCAACTTCAATCACAATTGACTGACATGAAAACCCGGCTGCAGCAGCAAGAATCTGAGACCCGGAAGGCTGACTCAAAATTCCAATTTAGCGTGACTGAAACGGAAATGCTGAAGACCAGTTTTGAGGTTGAAAGAAACACCTGGGCTGGAGAAAAAACTGCTTTGATACAGCAGGCTGAAAAAGCGGAGGCGGGTCTTCAAGAGATGACCACTGAGCTTACCGACTTAAAACGCTATGTGTCTCAGATGGTTTCTGCTATCTTTGGTAAGTCGCCTTGCTAGTATCAAATTTGAATCTCTTTCTTGATGGTATAAACCGTTTCTAACCAACCCATGATTATTATTCAGGTCCGAGGGCACCAATCTTAGGCAAGAGATGCTTGTGAAGCTGAAGGCGGTTTATACACTTGTTGAGCGGCTCTATACTGGGACTCAGCGCGCACTGGCCACAATTTCTCCGGCTCAGCAAACCCCTACTCTCTTGATTGATGTCTTGAAGAAGCTTTCTGTTCTGCCTGAGAGGTTTGAAGACATGAAGCGATCATCTGGAAGAGCCGGTGCTGTGACAGCCTTAAGCCGGGCCAAAGCATGGCTACCAGAGCTAGACCCAGCCGATATATCTACCGGGTACCCAAGCTTGAAAGAAGATGGCACTCCCTTTGAGAAACAAGACTTTGCTGCCTGCGTGAAAGAGATACGTCCCTTGGCCAATCTGATTGCCAATGAAACGGATCTTTCCAGATATCAGCCGGCCTATGACATGGAAAATCAGAAGCTGCATACGCTGGCTTATAAAGTGATGGATCTAATTCCCCCAATTCGTAAGCACACTTTTGCTCCTGAAGTTGACCCGTCTGAGCTTATCGATGGTGAAGCTGAATTCCAAGCCTTGTGTGGCATTGAGTGGTCATCACCAAACTTTCGGGAAGAAGAGGAGGACGAAGAAGCGGAGAGGGGTGATCCAGAAGCTTCAAACCATCCATGGCAAGAAGATTGATCCGCTGGGCGGTTCATATATGTGATCTTTTGAAAACACTTAATCCTTTTGGCTCATTGAGTCATGTGATAGGCTAGTAAAACTTTGCTCTGTCGTGCCATCGTGCAAATTTGTGTTTTGCCTAGTACTGTTTAATTCGCCACTTGAAAACCATCATTAATTATAGCCTTATGATGATATTGATTTATGCATATGAAACTTAGTCTTAGCCTGCACACAAGTAGATCACAAGAGCCCTGGCGGTTTACCGCAGGGCGGGTCATAACATCCCATATATACCAACTAATGTGTAAAATAGTTTATAGATGGGGCCGGTTTAATCATAATTTATATATAATCATAATGAAAATATGATACCCGTGATATTGAGTCGTACTGACGACTTATGTTACCTGTGCAGTAAGGGTGATAACCCAAAACTTAGAAGCCAAAACTTCCAAAGTATTTAACATCATATACTGGCGACTTATCGTCCAAAGCCAGGCCGGGTTAACAGAAAACCACGGGTATGCTTCAAATATGAGCTGTGAGAATTGAAGCTACATGGCCTAAATCACTTTAAATCATACGTCAAGATGGTATCAAGATGAACCAAAAAAATGTTCAAAAAAACAAACAAAATGAGAAAACAAGGCTATGCTTCAAATATGAGTAGGAAGCCAAACCAAAAGGGTTATTTCATAGCTATGCTTAGAATACAAGCAAGAAGCCCCCAAGTGGTTTGTGGCATTGCGCCGATCAAGAGGGTAACGACAACTATGATTTGAATATGATCAGGAAGCCCCCTAGTGACCGTAAGTTTTGGCTTTGCACCGATCAAGAGGGTAACGACAGCTATGTTATATTTGGTGAATACACCTATGTTTGAACAGGAAGCCCCCGGGTGACCTTAAGTTTTGGCATTGCGCCGATCAAGAGGGTAACGACAGCTATGTTCTCTTTGGTGAATACACCTATGTTTGAATAGGAAGCTCCCATGTGACCTTTGAATTGTGGCATTGCGCCAATCTAGAGGGTAATGACAGCTATGTTCTCTTTGGTGAATACACCTATGTTTGAACAGGAAGCCCCCAAGTGACCATTGAAATTATGATGAAAAAGACTCATTATTCTTGAAGATGAAACGACAGAGGCCCTGCCTTACCAGGGATGCCGACTTTATTATAAACATCATAATATATATGTTGTCAAAATATGTACATCATAAGAGCCGGTGGCTCAAGTGTAGTAAGGCCGAAGATGAGCAATATTCCACGGTCGGCGGGTCTCCTCCTCCGACTTACGTGAGTCCTTGTGCTCTCGAATATTGATAAGGTAGTATGACCCATTGTTCAAGTTCTTGCCGACCACAAAGGGTCCTTCCCAAGGTGGGGATAACTTGTGCATATCAATTTGATCCTGGATAAGCCGGAGCACCAAGTCACCTTCTTGAAAGGTTCTAGACTTTACCTGACGGTTGTGGTAATGGCACAGGTCTTGTTGGTAAATCACCGAGCGAGCCGCCGCAAGGTCACGCTTCTCATCTAATAGGTCCAGTGCATCCTGACGTGTTGTTTCATTATCAGCTTCAACATAAGCCGCCACGCGGGGCGAGTCGTGACAGATGTCACTCGGGAGAACCGCCTCTGCTCCGTAAACCATGAAGAAAGGCGTGTAACCCGTAGATCTGTTGGGGGTAGTATTGATACTCCATGGCACTGAAGGTAACTCCTCCACCCAACAACCCAGCGTCCTCTGCAAAGGAACCATAAGCTGGGGCTAGATGCCTCTCAAAATTTCTTGATTGGCTCTTTCAGCTTGACCATTGGATTGGGGGTGAGCTACTGAGGATACATCAAGTCAAATATGCTCACGTTGACAAAACTCTTTCATAGCACCCTTGGACAGATTAGTGCCATTATTAGTTATAATGCCGTGGGGAAAATCAAAGCGAAAAATCACCTTTTTGATGAATTGAACCATTGTTGCCGCATCACACTTACTGACTGGCTCTACTTCGATCCACTTTGTGAATTTGTCCACCGCCACCAAGAGGTGGGTCTTTTTATCCTTGGACCTTTTAAAAGGCCCAACCATATCAAGTCCGCAAACTGCAAATGGCCAAGTAATTGGAATCATCCTCAATTCTTGAGCCGGCACGTGAGCTCGTCGTGAAAATTTCTGACAACCATCACATTTACTGACCAAAATCTCTGCATCAGCATGAGCCGTCAGCTAGTAAAACCTGTGACGAAAAGCCTTAGCCACAAGAGACTTTGAACCGGCATGATGACCACAATCTCCTTCATGAATCTCGCGAAGAATTTCACGGCCCTCTTAGGGAGAGACGCGACGTTGAAATGCCCCAGTAACACTGCAATGGTGCACCTCGCCGTTAACAATTGTCATTGACTTAGACCATCGGGTTATCTGTCTGGCCAAAGTTTCATCCTCAGGTAACTCGCCCCGGGTCATATAAGTCAAATATGGGACTGTCCAATCAAGAATAGCGTGAAGAGCCGCCACCAGATGTGCTTCCGGGTCAGGAATAGCCAAATCTTCCTTTGTAGGCAATTTGACAGAAGGATTGTGCAGAATATCCAAGAAAGTATTATGTGGCACCGGCTTACGCTAGGACCCTAACTGGCTTAAGGCATCAGCCGCCTCATTTTTCCTGCGATCAATGTGTTCCACTTGATAACCCTTGAAGTGTCCAGCAATAGCATCAACCTCGCGGCGATAAGCCACCATGAGTGGATCCTACGTGCCTGAAACTTGCTGAGCCACAAAGTCTGGGTCGCCGAAGCACCTTAACCGACTTAAATTCATCTCCTTAGCCAACCGAAGACCATGGAGCAGGGCTTCATACTCAGCTGCATTGTTAGTACAGGGAAACATCAACCTTAAAAGGTAACAAAACTTGTCACCTCGAGGGGAAGCTAAGACCACTCCAGCCCACGAGGCCTCCAATTGCCTAGATCCATCAAAGTGAACAGTCCAATATGTGCTATCTGGCTTCTCTTCAGGCATCTGTAGCTCTGTCCAGTCATTGTTGAAATCCACAAGTGCTTGAGACTTGATGGCCGTGCGAGGCATATACTTCAAGCCATGAGGTCCAAGCTCAATGGCCCACTTGGCTACCCGACCTGTGGCTTCTCTATTTTGAATAATATCCCCTAGAGGAGCAGAACTAACCACAGCGATGGGATGACCCAAAAAAACATTGCTTAAGCTTCCGACTCGCCATGAACACCCCGTATATGAGCTTCTGCCAGTGTGGATACCTCTGCTTGGACTCAATAAGCACTTCATTGATATATTAAACCGTTCGTTGAACCGGATATTCCTTGCCTGCTTTCTTCCGTTCCACCACAATGGCTACACTAACAGCCCGGGCATTAGCAGCCACATATAATAACAACGGCTCTTTATCAATAGGAGCAGCGAGGACAGGCGGCTCAGCTAGCTATTTTTTCAAAGCTTCAACGCGTCGTTAGCAGCATCACTCCAGACAAAGTCATCTGTTTTCTTCGTCATCTGGTACAGTGGTATGGCTTTCTCACCCAATCGGCTTATGAAACGGCTGAAGGAAGCAATACAACCCGCCAGATGTTGAACACCATTGATACACACCGGCATTTCCAAGGAGGTAATTTCCTTGATCTTCTCTGGGTTAGCTTCAATGCCTTTGTTAGAAACCAGAAAATCCAAGAGCTTGTCTGCCGCCACACCAAAAATGCATTTGGTTGGGTTAAGCATCATCATATACACCCGGAGATTATTGAAGGTCTCCTTCAAATCATCTATCAAAGTTTCCTTCTCTCTGGATTTCACCACAATATCATCCACATAAGCATGAACATTACGCCCAATCTGATTGTGAAGGAAATTATGTACACATCGCCGATAAGTCGCCTGGGCACTCTTGAGTCCAAAAGGCATAGATACATAATAGAAGGCTCCAAAGGGAGTGATAACAGTTGTCTTCTCCTAGTCCTTAACTGCCATTTTGATCTGATGATAACAGAATAAGCATCCAAAAAACTCAAACGCTCACAACCCGCTGTAGCATCAATGATTTGATCAATACGCAGGAGAGCAAAAGGATCAGCTGGACATGCCTTGTTTAAGTCTGTGTAGTCCACACACATACGCCAAGTGCCATTCTTTTTAAGCACCAGCACCGGGTTAGCCAACCACTCCAGATGAAAGACTTCAACGATGAACACAGCCGCCAAGAGCCGGGCCACTTCCTCACCAACGGCCTTACGCCGCTCCTCATTAAAGCGATGAAAGAATTGCTTGACTGGCTTAAACTTTGGATCAATATTAAGAGTGTGCTCAGCGAGTTCCCTCGATACACCTGGCATATCAGAAGGCTTCCATGAAAAGATGTCCCGGTTCTCACGGATGAACTCGATGAGCGCGCTTTCCTATTTTGGATCCAGATTAGCACTGATACTGAACAACCTGGATGAATCGCCAGGAACAAAGTCAACTAACTTAGTGTCGTCAGCCGACTTAAATTTCAACACCAGATCATGCTTTGTGGTTGGCTTTTTCAAAGATGTCATATTTGTCGGATCAACATTATCTTTGTAAAACTTTAACTCCTCTATTGCACAGACAGACTCTGCATAAGCCGTGTCACCTTCTTCACACTCCAAAGCTATTTTTTGGCTCCCATGCACTGTGATGGTCCCCTTGTAACCCGGAATCTTAAGCTGCAGATAAATGTAACAAGTTCGTGCCATGAACTTGGCATAAGCTGGCCGTCCAAACAAAGCATGATACGGGCTTTTAATCTTGATCACTTCAAAGGTCAACTTCTTGGCCCTGGAATCATGTTCATCCCCAAAGGCCACTTCCAGCTCAATCTTGCCTACAGGATACGCCGACTTACCACGCACCACTCCATGAAAAACAGTATTGGACGTCTTAAGATCTTTATCAGTTAACCCCATACGATGGAAAGTATCATAGTAAAGGATATTAATGCTGCTACCCCCATCCATGAGTACCTTAGTGAATTTATATCCACCAACTTGAGGTGCCACCACCAAATCCAAGTGACCCAGATTATCAACCTGTGGCGGGTGATCCTCTCGACTCCACATAATGGGTTGCTCGGACCATCGCAAGTAATGGGGAACTACCGGTTCAACGGTGTTCACATCACTTTTATGAAGCTTCTGATCCCGCTTGCATAAACTTGTAGTGAAAACGTGATACTGACCACTATTCAACTTCCTTGGATTACTCTGATATCCAGACTGTTGCTGCTGCTGCTGCTGACCCCCTTGACTAGATTGTTGATTGTAAACCCCCTGATTACCTTGATGGTTTTGGTGACCCTGGAAGCCGGAATGAGAACCGCCACCACCATAACCCGAGCCGTGATAACCACCACCACCGGGACTTGAGCCGCCGCCTGGCCCATGATTGTACTGGAATAAATCGGAATTTTTGAAATCCCTCATAATTTGACAATCTTTCCAAAGGTGAGTGGATGGTCTTTCCTTCATGCCATGCTTTGGGCAGGGCTGATTCAGCAACTGCTCAAGACTGGGACATGATCCACCTGTCCGAGGAGGCGGCCCCCCTTATGATGATGTCCATTGTTCTATGTATTGGTATGAGCCACAAAATTTGAATTACCATCAGCCTTGCGCTTACCGTTGCCCCCCTGACTCGCCGGGTTATGCTGCGGACCCTTGGTGTTGCCACTCTTCTTTGCCTTTCCCGGCTTTTCATCATCAGACTCGGGGTCCTTGGTACCATAAGAGTCGGCATATTTAATTAGAGTCGCCATCAGCTCCCCCATGTTATTGCAATCACGCTTTATCCGCCCTAGCTTCTACTTAAGAGGCAAAAATCGACAATTTTTCACTAGCAGTATTGATGTTGTCCGATGAATGCAAGATATCCTTGACCCGGCGCACCCAATGGGTTGTTGACTTGCCCTCATCTTGGACGCAAGCATCCAAATCCACAATCGACATGGGTTGTTTACATGTATCTTTAAAGTTTTGGATAAACCGGGCCTTTAGCTCGTCCCATGACCCGATGGAATTGGCAGGTAGCCCCTTTAGCCAAGTACGGGCCGTCCCATCCAGCATCATGGTGAAGTATTTGGCACACGCAGTGTCAGGGGGATGAACCCCGGGCAGGCAACGGAACCCGGATCCTTTTCGAAAATAACGGGGCCAGCATCGCCCCTCAAGCCAGCCTGCGCTTGGCCGGGTCGCTCAACCCGGCCAAGCCCCTCGACCCGGCCGAGCTCTCCGACTCGGCCAGGCTCCTTGACTCGGCCCAGACAACAAGCTCAAGGCAGACGAACCCGGCACACCAAGACTTCTCCAACAAGCCAGCTCCACCCTTGGCGTGTTCCTCAACCGAGTCATGGGTCACCTCCCGTCCCATCCAGGCCGTACGATGGAACGAGTCTCCATCTACCAAATGACTGAGGCAACAGTGGCCCGCCCATGCCTCTGGTCAGCTGAAACGAGGCAACAATGCCCCTCACCTACCCGTTGACCAGGGATGGCATGGCAACAGTGCCCCCGACGTCAGCAATGACGCTAGCAAGCAGCGACCTGACGGAGCGCCACTGTACCCGACTCAACTCAGCCACTCCTGGCGATCAACAAGACGGCAAATAGTGCCCTTAGTCAAGCGTGGCCCGCTCCTAGGGGAACCCAGGGAACCATGATACGTCTCCAACGTATCTATAATTTTTTATTGTTCCATGCTATTATATTACCTGTTTTGGATGTTTATGGGCTTTATCCTACACATTTATATCATTTTTGGGACTAACCTACTAACCGGAGGCCCAGCCCATATTGCTGTTTTTTTTGCCTATTTCAGTATTTCGAAGAAAAGGAATATCAAATGGAGTCCAAACGGAATGAAACCTTCAGGAGCGTTATTTTTGGAACAAACCTGATCCGGAGAGCCTGGAGTGCAAGTCAAGAAATCTCCGAGGGCCCCACGACATAGGAGGGTGCCCCCCTGTAGGGCGTGCCCCCTGTCTCGTGGGCCCCTCGGGCGTCCACCGACGTACTTCTTCTTCCTATATATATCCATGGACCCCAAAAACATCCAGGGGCACCATGAAACACAATTTCCACCATCGTAACCTTCTGTATCCGCGAGATCCCTTCTTGGAGCCTTCGCTAGCACTCTGCCGGAGGGGGAATCGACCATGGAGGGCCTCTACATCAACATCCTTGCCCCTCCTATGAGTTGTGAGTAGTTTACCACAGACCTACGGGTCCATAGTTATTAACTAGATGGCTTCTTCTCTCTTTTTGGATCTCAATACAATGTTCTCCCCCTCTCTTGTGGAGATCTATTCGATGTAATCTCTTTTTGCGGTGTGTTTGTCGAGATCCGATAAATTGTGGGTTTATGATCAGATTTATCTATGGATATTAATTGAATCTCCTCTGAATTCTTTTATGTATGATTGAGTTATCTTTGCAAGTCTCTTCGAATTATCGGTTTGGTTTGGCCTACTAGATTGATCTTTCTTGCCATGGGAGAAGTGCTTAGCTTTGGGTTCAATCTTGCGGTGTTCTTAACCAGTGACAAAAAGGGTTGAAAGACACGTATTGTATTGTTGCCATCGAGGATAACAAGATGGGGTTTATATCATATTGCATGAGTTTATCCCTCTACATCATATCATCTTGCTTAATGAGTTGCTCTGTTCTTATGAACTTAATACTCTAGATGCATGCTGGATAGCGGTCGATGTGTGCAGTAATAGTAGTAGATGCAGGCAGGAGTCTGTCTACTTGTTATGGATGTGATGCCTATATACATGATCATGCCTAGATAACTTCATAATTATTCGCTTTTCTATCAATTGCTCGACAGTAATTTGTTCACCCACCGTAATACTTATGCTCTCGAGAGAAGCCTCTAGTGAAACCTATGGCCCCCGGGTCTATCTCTTATCATATTTTCTACCAATCTACTTTTATTTGCATCTTTACTTTCTTGCATCTATATTATAAAATACCAAAAATATATTTATCTTATCATACTATCTCTATCAGATCTCACTTTCGCAAGTGGCCGTGAAGGGATTGACAACCCCTTTATTGTGTTGGTTGCGAGTTCTCAGTTTGTTTGTGTAGGTGTGTGGGACTTTTGAGGAGCCTCCTGCTGGATTGATACCTTGGTCTCAAAAACTGAGGGAAATACTTATGCTACACTTGCTGCATCACCCTCTCCTCTTCGGGGAAAACCAACGCTAGCTCAAGACGTAGCAAGAAGGATTTCTGGCGCCGTTGCCGGGGAGGTCTTCGCTCAAGTCAAGACAAACCAAGTACCCATCACAAACCCATCTCCCTCGCATTTACATTATTTGCCTCTCGTTTTCCTCTCCCCCACTTCACCCTTGCCGTTTTATTTGCCCTCTCTTTCCCAATCTCCTCCCCTCTTTTTCACTCGCTTTCTTCCGCCTTGCTTTTTGTTTGCCGTTATGTCTGAAACTAGGGAGATTATCGTTGATATGGACAATAATGATAACATGGAAAATCCCGAGGCTCCGGCCGATGAACCCCCTATCTTGCATACTAAAACGTTTCGAATCGGCAGTGGTAACATCATTGGCAAAGGCGTTATTCAAGATTTCTTTACTTGTGCCGGTGCTTTACCTTCCTTGGGATGTTCTATTCTTCATAGAACTAGTAGTCTTGCGGATGATATCGCTATTCTTGTAGTTGAACTTGAAAGACAATTTATGCATATGCATCCTTGCATACAATGAATTTTCCTAGAATTCTCTAATATTGAGCATTCTTCTGTTAAGCGCGCTGTTACTATCTTTTTGGATCATGAGTTCAGATTTATCATAAGAGAGGCCAAAGAAATATTTGCGCACTATAGGGTGGACGCCGGTCGTCCTCCCATAGAGGCGATCCTCTATGATCAAGAGGAATTTAGGCGTTTTCAATCTTCGGACTACGTTGATTTTAATGAAAACCTTAGAAAAAAGGTTCCTACCAATGTCTTGGTTGATTGCATTAACGAACTTAATAATGATTTTCCCCTTCGAAACAATGAGCTAGGATACTCCCTTGAGTATAGGCTCACAAGATTTTGCCAAAAGAATGCTTTTAGTGATGAAATAGTTGTGCACTATGAAGGGCCAAAGGAGGAACCCGTTCCTCCTGTGATTGATCTTGGGGACATCTGTCCCACTAAATTTAGCCCTTTTGATTAGTTTTGCTTGCCTCAAAGAAAAACTTGCCGCCGAACGTAGAGAATATGAGATGAGCCTTCAAGATCTATCTTATTATTATGGCACGCGTTAGATCTATCCTTGCTTTTATGCCTAGCTAGGGGCGTTAAACGATAGCGCTAGTTGGGAGGCAACCCAATTTTCTTTATGTTCTTTGTTTTTATTCCTGTTTAGTGTTAAATTTTGTTTCTACTTTCTGTTTAGATGTGTTTTTATCTTTTGTTTAGTGTTTGTGCCAAGTAGAACCTATAGGATAAACTATGATGATGGTTGATTTGATTCTGCTGAAAAACAGAAACTTTGCGCTCACGAGAAAAAATTTAATAAATCACAGAAACGTGATTTTGCATTTATTCTTTTTGCTGCTAATCAATAAAAAAATCCAGTACGTCCTATTTTGGTAGGATTTTTAGAGTTCCAGAAGTTTGCGTTAGTTACAGATTGCTACAGACTGTTCTGTTTTTGACAGATTCTATTTTTCATGTGTTCTTTGCTTATTTCAATGCATCTATGGCTAATAAATTAGTTTATAAACCATACGGAAGTTGGAATACAGTAGGTTTAACACCAAAATAAATAAATAATGAGTTCGTTACAGTAACTTGTGTGGTGGTTTTGTTTTCTTTCACTAACGGAGCTTATAAGATTTCCTGTTGAGTTTTGTGTTGTGAATTTTTCAAGTTTTGGGTAAAGCTTTTATGGACTATGGAATAAAGAATGGCAAGAGCCTAAGCTTGGGGATGCTTATGGAACCCCAAGATATTCAAGAATAGCCAAAAGCCTAAGCTTGGGGATGCAGGCATCCCCTCTTTCGTCTTCGTTCATTGGTAACTTTACTTGGAGCTATATTTTTATTCGCCACATGATATGTGTTTTGCTTGGAGCATTGTGTATTATATTGGTCTTTGCTTGTTAGTTTACCACAATCATCCTTGCTGTAACACACCTTTTGGGAAAAGCCTATTTGATTAGAATTTGCTAGAATACTCTATGTGCTTCACTTATATCTTTTGAGCTTGATAGTTTTTGCTCTAGTGCTTCACTTATATCTTTTAGGGCATGGTGGTGGATTAATTTTGAAGAAATTGCTAGTCTCTCATGCTTCACTTATATTATTTTGAGAGTCTCTTAGAACAGCATGGTATTTTCTATGGTTTTAAAATGGTCCTAGAATGATGAGCATCCAAGTTGGGTATAATAAAAACTATCATAGAAAGTGAATTGGATGCTATGATCAATTTGATGCTTGATAATTGTTTTGAGATATGGAGGTAGTAATATTAAAGTCATGCTAGTTGGGTAATTATGGATTTAAAGAATGCTTGTGTTGAAGTTTGTGATTCCCGTAGCATGCACGTATGGTGAACCGCTTTGTGATGAAGTTGGAGCACAATTTTATTTATTTATTGTCTTCCTTATGAGTGGCAGTCAGGGACGAGCGATGGTCTTTTCCTACCAATCTATCGCCCTAGGAGC
The DNA here is from genome assembly GCF_002162155.2 of Triticum dicoccoides. Lineage (NCBI taxonomy): Eukaryota > Viridiplantae > Streptophyta > Magnoliopsida > Poales > Poaceae > Triticum > Triticum dicoccoides. The sequence continues at coordinate 630,157,899 of NC_041385.1, forward strand.
ATGCGCTAATGCTTTGGTTTTTGATGACTTCTAAATTTTTACAACAAGTATATGAGTTCTTTTGACTAATGTTGAGTCCATGGATTATACGCACCCTTTCACCCCTCCATTATTGCTAGCCTCTCTTGTATCGTGCAACTTTCGCCGGTACCATACACCCACCATATACCTTCCTCAAAACAGCCACCATACCTACCTATTATGGCATTTCCATAGCCATTTTGAGATATATTGCCATGCAACTTTCCACCGTCCCGTTCATATGACACACATTACTTTTGTCATATTGCTCTTTGCATGATCATGTAGTTGACATCGTATTTGTGGCAAAGCCACCATCATAATCTTCATACATGTTGCTCTTGATTCATTGCATATCCCGGTATACCGCCGGAGGCATTCACATAGAGTCATATCTTGTTCTAGCTTTGAGTTATAAATCCATAAAAGTGTGATGATCTTCATTATTAGAGCATTGTCCCAGTGAGGAAAGGATGGTGAAGACTATGATTCCCCCACAAGTACGGATGAGACTTCGGACTTTACAAAAAGAAAAAAAAGAAAGAAAAAAAGGCCAAAGAAAAATAAAAAAAGTAGGCCAAAAAAAGAAAAAAAAGAAAAAAACAAAAGAGAATGAGAGAAAAAGAGAGAAGGGACAATGCTACTATCTCTTTTTCCACACTTGTGCTTCAAAATAGCACCATGATCTTCATGATAGAGAGTCTCATATGTTGTCACTTTCCTATACTAGTGGGAATTTTTCATTATAGAACTTGGCTTGTATATTCCAATGATGGGCTTTCTCAAAATGCCATAGGTCTTCATGAGCAAGCAAGTTGGATGCACCCCCACTAGTTTTCTTTTGTTGAGCTTTCATATATTTATAGCTCTAGTGCATCCGTTGCATGGCAATCCCTACTCACTCACATTGATATCTATTAATGGGCATCTCCATAGCCCGTTGATACGCCTAGTTGATGTGAGACTATCTTCTCCTTTTTTGTCTTCTCCACAACCACCATTCTATTCCACATATAGTGCTATGTCCATGGCTCACGCTCATGTATTGCGTGAAAGTTGAAAGAGTTTGAGATTATTAAAGTATGAAACAATTGCTTGGCTCGTCATCGGGGTTGTGCATGATTAAATACTTTGTGTGATGAAGATAGAGCATAGCCAGACTATATGATTTTGTAGGGATAACTTTCTTTTGGCCATGCTATTTTGAGAAGACGTGATTACTTGCTTAGTATGCTTGAAGTATTACTATTTCTTATGTCAATATGAACTTTTATTTTGTATTATTTGGATATGAACATTCATGCCACAATGAAAGAAAATTAAATTATGAATTATGCTAGGTAGCATTCCACATCAAAAATTCTCTTTTTATCATTTACCTACTCGAGGATGAGCATGAATTAAGCTTGGGGATGCTTGATACGTCTCCAACGTATCTATAATTTTTTATTGTTCCATGCTATTATATTACCTGTTTTTGATGTTTATGGGCTTTATTCTACACATTTATATCATTTTTGGGACTAACCTACTAACCGGAGGCCCAGCCCATATTGCTATTTTTTGCCTATTTTAGTATTTCGAAGAAAAGGAATATCAAACGGAGTCCAAACGGAATGAAACCTTTGGGAGCATTATTTTTGGAACAAATCTGATCCGGAGAGCCTGGAGTGCAAGTCAAGAAAGCTCTGAGGGCCCCACGAGATAGAAGGGCACCCCCCTGTAGGGCGTGCCCCCCTGTCTCGTGGGCCCCTCGGGCATCCACCGACGTACTTCTTCTTCCTATATATATCCACGGACCTCGAAAACATCCAGGGGCACCACGAAACACAATTTCCACCACCGTAACCTTCTGTATCCGCGAGATCCCGTCTTGGAGCCTTCGCCGGCACTCTGTCGGAGGGGGAATCGACCATGGAGGGCCTCTACATCAACATCCTTGCCCCTCCTATGAGTTGTGAGTAGTTTACCACAGACCTACGTCCATAGTTATTAGCTAGATGGCTTCTTCTCACTTTTTGGATCTCAATACAATGTTCTCCCCCTCTCTTGTGGAGATCTATTTGATGTAATCTCTTTTTGCGGTGTGTTTGTCGAGATCCGATGAATTGTGGGTTTATGATCAGATTTATCTATGGATATTAATTGAATCTCCTCTGAATTATTTTATGTATGATTGAGTTATCTTTGCAAGTCTCTTCGAATTATCGGTTTGGTTTGGCCTACTAGATTGATCTTTCTTGCCATGGGAGAAGTGCTTAGCTTTGGGTTCAATCTTGCGGTGTTCTTACCCAGTGACAGAAAGGGTTGCAAGACACGTACTGTATTGTTGCCATCGAGGATAACAAGATGGGGTTTATATCATATTGCATGTGTTTATCCCTCTACATCATATCATCTTGCTTAATGCGTTGCTCTGTTCTTATGAACTTAATACTCTAGATGCATGCTGGATAGCGGTCGATGTGTGGAGTAATAGTAGTAGATGCAGGCAGGAGTCGGTCTACTTGTTATGGATGTGATGCCTATATACATGATCATGCCTAGATAATGTCATAATTATTCGCTTTTCTATCAATTGCTCGACAGTAATTTGTTCACCCACCGTAATACTTATGCTCTCGAGAGAAGCCTCTAGTGAAACCTATGGCCCCCGGGTCTATCTCTTATCATATTTGCTTTCAATCTACTTTTATTTGCATCTTTATTTTCTTGCATCTATATTATAAAATACCAAAAATATATTTATCTTATCATACTATCTCTATCAGATCTCACTTTCGCAAGTGGCCGTGAAGGGATTGACAACCCCTTTATTGCGTTGGTTGCGAGTTCTCAGTTTGTTTGTGTAGGTGCGTGGGACTTTTGAGGAGCCTCCTACTAGATTGATACCTTGGTTCTCAAAAACTGAGGGAAATACTTACGCTACACTTGCTGCATCACCCTCTCCTTTTCGGGGAAAACCAACGCTAGCTCAAGACGTAGCAAACCAGAAGCACCCGGTGGGTCCCAGCTCCGGGTCCTCAGACGATGACGACCCGGCCCTACGACCTTGTAACATTACCATTGTACCCGTAGGGGGTTGGCCTCTAAAACCCCCCAAGAGCTCTCATGCACACAAGCAGACACACAGTAATCTAGCCAACTGATTAATAGAGCGCACGAGGAGAGGGAGCAGCCTAAGTCCTGGCCAGCCTTCCTCCTTCCTCCATACAGCTCTAGGAGCAACTCTATACTGTTCCACAGAAACCACACTCGGCAGGACTAAGGGTATTATCTCTCCGGAGGGCCCCAAACCTGGGTATGTCTTGCATCCCGCGCTCGCTCATGCCAACCCCGCCTCTAGAGCCCACCAGTGCCCTCGAGCCTCCTCCTCTCTTTAGCCATCACATGGCATCTGTCGTGCGCCCACCACGACAGTTGGCTCCCACCGTGGGGCAGTTCGAGGTCCTAGCCGGGAGCATGCTTCAGACGGGGCTCCTCTCCAACTCCGACGAGCCCGTCATGCTGGCGGACAACATCATCGGCGCGCTCGCCGCCTCCTTCGCCGCGTTGTGCATCTCCGACGCGCCCGCGGTCGATGAGTACCCCAACGAGGTACTTGACTTTTCCGACTCCCCCCTCTCCCTCGGCGGCAGCACTCCTACCGAGGCAATGGACGTCCACGTGGAGGTTTTCGTCACCGGCAACGACGCCTCCTCTTTGTCGAGCACGGCGAGGAAGACCGCCGAAGCCAGGGCCGCAGTAGGTCAGGTCGCCTCCCCCAACCCGTTGTGTGCCATGATGTAGAGTCTTCGCGTCCCCATCGGCACCGACATCGACACCTCCAACATCAGCGAGGCCCAGGCCCGGCTCAAGGAGGACCGCCAGCGCCTGCTGGACCTGACCGAGATGCTCGCCGCCTGGATTCCGCTCAGCTGGAGTGCAATGCCGCCTACGGCTTCATGCCTGTCGCGGCTAAGCCAAGCTGGGTCGCAGATGTGCGAGCCCGGGGCGACACGATCGTCCGCGCCTTCGATGTCGTCCCCCCCGTCTACTAGACTCCTGTGAAGAACATGCGCGCTGCCCATGCGGCCGCAGTCGGCCTGGACCCTCTCTCAGGCGAGGAACTGAGGGAGCGCATCAAGCGGATGGGTGACCTCCTCGACACGGCCAACGCACAGCAGGACCGCCTCAACCAACTCGCCAAGTCGGCGGGATCCGGCTCCGCCCGCTGCCAAACCCGGCGATCATCAGTACACGGCGCCCTCACCACCCGGCGAAGCGCACTCCGGCCGCACCCGGACTCGGCGTGACCCGGCCCCGACGGCCACAGGAGGCTTAGGCGACGAGTCGGCTCTGGAAAATCAACGCGGCCCCGACCAACCTGGCAGACGTCCGGCTCCAACCGACCCGGCCCCCCGTGGCCCGGTCGCCAACCGACTCGGCGCACGCGCCATCGACGACACCGACGCTCGCCATCGCCTCGACCGGCTTGCTTTCTCCCTGGAGGTGGAGGAAGGCGGTGCCATCGGGTCGGCGTGCTTCGGCCCACGCATCCGGGAGGAGCCCTTTCCGAAAGGGTTCGCGCTCCCCCGCGACACCCCCAAGTACAATGGAACCATGAAGCCGGAGGGCTGGCTCACCAACTACACCACCTCCATCGGCATCACAGGTGGCAGACACCGACTCGCCGTGCGCTACGCACCGCTCATGCTCCAAGGGTCAGCCCGCACCTGTTTGAACAGTCTATCGGTGGGCAGCGTCAACACGTGGGTTGACTTCGAGAAGGTTTCGTCCACAACTTCGCGAGAACCTACCGATGACCCGGCCGCCCCAGCCAGCTCGCCATGTGCGTGCAGGTGCCAACGGAGACCGGCCGTGAGTACCTCGCATGCTGGACCGAGCTCCGGAACAGCTGCGAGGGCATCCACGAGGTCCAAGCAATCCAGTACTCGTCGTCAACGGATGTCGCAATGGCACCCTCCTCAAGCACAAGCTCTTGCGCTCCGAGCCGGCCACCATGGACACGCTCATGGTGACGGCGGACAAGTATGCCAACGCAGACTCCGCCATGAAGATCTAGGTGGCGCTGGATGAAGCCGGCAAAGCAAAGCCAGTTCCCCCTCCAAAGCCGGCCAGTGAAGGCAGCCGACAGCAGCACAACCAGCAAAACCACAAGCACAAGGCCGACCAGCCGGCCCCGCGCTACGACAACCGGCTCGTCGCGGCAACCGAGCCCGCGGCCAACCCGACGACCAAGCGTCGGTAGACTGGCAAGGCGGCATGGTAGCGCGCCAGGAGTTTCGAGGAAATGCTCGACGCTCCCTGCAAGCACCAAAGTGGCGCGAGGCCGTCCACGCACACGCTTCGGCAGTGCGGCATCACCAAGCGCATAATGAGGGGCGACGTCTCGCCTCCTCTGGCTCCGGATCCAGGCGCGGGGCAGCCGTGTGACAGCCTGATTTTTGGCCCTTTCTTTTTCTTTTGTTTTTCCGAGGTTTTTGCATGAGTTTTCTTTTTCCGTGGCCTTGTGGTCTGGAAACTGAAGAAGATCCCTCTTCTTTGCTTCCAGAGTGGCTTGTCATTCCCAAATCCTTCCCTAGACCCTGTCATTTCCATCCTAGCCCAAATCCCACTATTCTTTTTATTGAGAATATTCCTTTTTCTATTAAAGGAATAACTCAAATTGCCTCAGGTTGTGAAGCAACCTATATTTCCCTCACTCCAAAAATTCCCAAATAATTCTCATAAATTGTTTGGGTCATATCTTGATCAAATATGGCAAAACTTCTCATTTGCCATGTTTCTCATCTTGCTCAAATAATTCCTTTTCTATTCTGTCATGTGTGGCAGGTTGTGAAGGAAGTGTTATTTTCCTTTGCCCAATTGACCTCAACGTTTTTGGACATCTTTTCATGTTCAGATAATTGTCCTGTGCCAAAGCTAAACTTTATTTGCCTAGCCAACCTTCCTCACTGATTTTTCAAAGTTCCTGTCTGAGGGAATGCATTGTGAAGGAAGTAATAGCTAGGAATATCCAAATGAGTTGAACTTTTGCACACTCCTTAATGTGCTCATATTAACTCCTTCCACCCATTTGCAGCCCCATCCAATTATCTATGTGAGCACAGGAGCCAATCTTTGATTTTGGCAATATTTTCAGGTTGTGAAGCAAGTATATTTTATATTGCTTTAAAAATCCAGATAAATTACCAGATCATTCTTGTGCCCATAAAACATCTCTCCACCCATTTTAACATCATTTCAATGAGCCATTTGACCACCATAATTATTCCAAGTTTCTGTCCAGAGGAGATGCTTGTGAAGGAAGTACCATTTTGGTTTATCCAAATGATATAAAACCTTTTGCATCATCTTCATATGATCAAATAACCCAGCCTTGCTCAAACTCATCTTCCAATCAACCTTGTGAGTGTATCTTCATGATCTTCATTTCTGGACCAAGTATGCAGTTGTGAAGTAACTGCAGTAAATATTGATTGTTTTACACTCAAACTCCTCAGGACCGTAGTCCTTCCTAGACTAAACACCCCAGACAACTTCTTTGGCATCCAGTAGCTCCCTGTTGATTACATTGAGCTGGTAAAGTTTACTGCAATAAACTTCAGCAGTAGATAACCATTTAAACATAGCCTGTTTGATCTAGTTACCACCACATATCAAACCTACCTTGGAGGAACTTACCACTAGACAATGTTTCGGGCGCTGTAGATCATTCAATGCCCATGTTCACGTGGTGACCATGCAGCTGGCATGCCTGTTGGCGCGCTCTGTGCGATGTGGCGTGTCCAGAGTACTGTTTGTGCTGGATCTCCTCCTCCTCTCGTCGTCTTAGAGCCAGTGGGCATGGCCGTTGGCTTCCTCTCCTCGTCGCTGTTCCCGTGGACCCCTCTTCCCCTCCGGAAGCTTCCTCACTGACGCAAACCGCCGAGCGCCCTCGTGCGTACAGTGAAGGTTTGGATCCGTTCGTCGCCGTCGTCTTCCTCCCTGCGCCCTCTTGGCCTCCTCTGCCCCGTGAGAGCCCCCACTACCCCTCCTATGTCATTTGCCCCCGAACTCATGCACGCGAGCACGCCTCCGCAGCGCCGGACACGCGTCGCCGGCGGTGCCATCTCGGCCTCCCTCGCCCCGGCTATATATCGACCTCCCCCGAGCCGTTCGAGCACTCACCAGCCTCACACCTCTCCTCTGGTCCCTTCTAGCTACTCACCCGAGCTCCAAGAGCTCCCGAGCCCCCCAATGGCCGTCATGGCCGCCGCCCCTGCCCTCCAAAATCCACTCTTTGCCGAGCTCCTCCCCTCCCCATTCCAACTCTGGTGGAGTCCCTCAACTCCGGCGAATCCCTCTCGAGCGCTTCCCCTCCCGTTCCTCCACCCTAGCCTCGCCCCCAATCCCGACCGAGCCGCCGTCCGCCATGGTCCATGGTACCCTCGCTCCCGCCCTCTTAGAGGCCTGTTTTGTGCGGGGATGGATGCGCCACCGTATCCTGATCATTTTGGTGTGTCGGGCGCCGCCAGAGATGGCCGGAGCCGGCCGGACGAGCTCCCGCACCGGCGACCTCCACTGGACCGCGGGCGAACGCAGGCGAGAGGAAGGAGACGATCCCCTCCCTGCTAGCTGGCCCCGGGCCCCGCCTGTAAGTCTTTCAGCCGCCCGGTCCCGCCTTTGCCATGCTGGATAAGTGGAGGCGTAATCCCCCGGATTACGTCTTCGCTTACCGTAAGCGCATTCCACTCTTATTCAGCCCAGAATACGTTTTCTTTGTAAGAAAGGGTATTTTTATTTTTGCGCCTCTGCCTTATCCACTCAGGGACCCGTCTGTGAATGTTCTTTTTGCAGAAAAGCCCCTGATCTTCTTCTCCACATAACTCCGCAACCGTAATCCCAAATGAGGTGAAACCAACGCCCACTTCTTCGTTTCGTCGAGCCCGTTTTGTTGGTTTCATTTTCACTATGGTTTGACACTGTGAAAATGACCTTTTTGCCTTTGCACGTAAACAGCCCCATCCGAGAGAGAGCTGTTTCCGGCAAATGTTTCCGCGGCTTCACCGCACTTCTTCCCGGTGCCTTCTTCATCCCCAGGCAAGCCACACTGACATTTTCATAGTGCCACTTCAATATTTGTGATTTTTCTACTTGAACTTATGAATATTTATGCATTTAAATTAGTTATATAATTATTATGTTCTGTAAAATGCTTGTCATGTTAAAAATACTTGAACTACAAAATGTTTGAGGTAAATATTGTTGGTAAGCTAAAGAGAACTTAGTTGCAAGTGATAATGATATGGTCATAGAGTTTGATAAGTAGTTATATTATTATTTTTGCATGATGAAAAGTAATGAGATTTCTAGAAATGAATCTGGTATAAGTGAGGTGTGATCTTAACCAGAGTAGAAGCATGAGTTGATAATGGCTCCGTAGGAGCGTGGTTGGTTCAGTTGTTTGCATGGTTATGTGATGCATATGTTAAGTGATGCATAGTATGGCATTATGACACCGGTTATTTTCACATTAAGTTGAACTTGATTAATAACTCAACTTGAATATGTTGTTGACCGGATCATGGTGCCGCTGAAACGAGTCTTTCCCAGTGCAACCACATTTACCGGTATGGGACGGCCTAAATGCATTTCATTGTCGTGCCTCTGGTCGGTGCCTCCATTTAGGGAAGGTTATGGGCGTGCTGCACCCTGGCCCGGTAGGCAAGCATAACCTTGTGAGCCCGTTGTAAGTTAGTTTTAGGATCCATGTCCCAGAGTGGGACGGGCCACAATGATGGTCGAGGTGTCTGGAGGTAGACACGAGGCCACCCAGGACTAGCCCGTTGGGGTCTGAGTCAGGAGAGCCGGGAGAGTGTCATGACAATGAAATGGTTTCGTCGGAATGCCGTTGGTCCACCCGAATGGGAGTGCGAGGCCATGGGTTCCGTAGTGTGGGTACAGTGTATTAACCTCTGCAGAGTGTTTTTAATCTATCGATAGGTGAGTCCATGGTTACGGACACGCTCGAAAGTAGGGTACACCATGGGTTAACACTTAATAAATATGCACACTAAATTGCACTAAGGATGGCAGTGAGGCCATCGTGTTGAGTTGGCCATGAGTTGGTCGGGTTGTGATCGCCGTAAGGATCACGGGCCACGAGTTGGTCGGGTTGTGATCGTCGTAAGGACCACGAGTGTGTTTTGGTATTATCATGTTTATAGGTCACATCTGGTAAGCCAGTCAGGAGAATGAGTATCTGTTGAGCATAATCGCAGTATGTTGGATGTATGGTTGCATTGTTGCTTAAATGGTTAAATATCCTAATATTATTTGTCATTATGTTTATGTTTATTGTGAGCTTGCAAGTACATTCAATGTACTGACCTGGCGTGTCATGCCAGCTTGCAGGTCATTCCAGATTTGATTGCTTGTTTGCCGTGGAGTCCTTGTTTGCGAGCTAGGATAAGCGTTCCAGCCAGAGTCCCTGCGGAGTGGAGTTCACCACCGTCGCCGTTGTTCCGCTGCTAGAGTTCTTCCACTGCATCATGTTGTTCTGCTGCTTGCATAGAGCAACAGTGGATGGCGTAGCGCCGACGTACCAATGTTATTCATTGTAATATCGGAGACATTGTATTCATATTCGTGTAATAATAGAAAGTTGGTTTGTTCTATGCTAAGCAGTGTCGTATTCCAGAAGACTTCTCCTCGATCTCTGGGCTGGAATACGGGGCGTTCTGGTTTCTCTGAGTCGGGGTGTGATAATCCACAAGTGTAGGGGATCGCAACAGCTTTCGAGGGTGAAGTACAACCCAAATTTATTGATTCGACACAAGGGGAGCCAAAGAATATTCTTGAGTATTAGCAGTTGAGTTGTCAATTCAACCACACCTGGATAACTTAGTATCTGCAGCAAAGTATTTAGTAGCAAGAGTGGTATGATAGTAATGTTAACAGTAGCAACAGAAAAGGTAAATGTTTTTGGGTTTTTGTAGTAGTTGTAACAGTAGCAACGGAAAAGTAAATAAGCGAAGAACAATATATGAAAAGCTCGTAGGCAATTGATCAGTGATGGATAATTATGCCGGATGCGATTCCTCATGCAATAGTTATAACATAGGGTGATATAGAACTAGCTCCAGTTCATCAATGCAATGTAGGCATGTATTCCGTAAATAGTCACACATGCTTATGGAAAAGAACTTGCATAACATATTTTGTCCTACCCTCCCGTGGCAGCGGGGTCCTAGTGGAAACTAAGGGATATTAAGGCCTCCTTTTAATAGAGAACCGGACCAAAGCATTAACACATAGTGAATACATGAACTCCTCAAACTATGGTCATCACCGAGAAGTATCCCGATTATTGTCACTTCGGGGTTGTCGGATCATAACACATAATAGGTGACTATAGACTTGCAAGATAGGATCAAGAACACACATATATTCATGAAAACATAATAGGTTCAGATCTGAAATCATGGCACTCGGGCCCTAGTGACAAGCATTAAGCATAGCAAGGTCATAGAAACATCAATCTCAGAACATAGTGGATACTAGGGATCAAACCCTAACAAAACTAACTTGATTACATGGTAAATCTGATCCAACCCATCACCGTCCAGCAAGCCTACGATGGAATTACTCACGCACGGTGGTGAGCATCATGAAATTGGTGATGGAGGATGGTTGATGATGACGACGATGACGAATCCCCCTCTCCGGAGCCCCGAACGGACTCCAGATCAGCCCTCCAGAGAGAGATTAGGGCTTGGCGGCGGCTCCGTGTCATGAAACGTGATGAAACTTTCTCTCTGATTTTTTCTCCCCGAGACGGTATATATGGAGTTGGAGTTGAGGTCGGAGGAGGTCCGGGGGGCCCACGAGATAGGAGGGCGCGCCCCCCTGTCTCGTGGACAGCCCGTGGGCCCCTGACCTTGATTCTTTCGCCAAAAATTCTTATTAAATCTGAAAAGTGCCTCCGTGGATTCCCAGGACATTCTGAGAACTTTTCTTTTCTACACATAAAACAACATCATGGCAGTTCTGCTGAAAACAGCGTCAGTCCGGGTTAGTTTCATTCAAATCATGCAAGTTAGAGTCCAAAACAAGGGCAAAAGTGTTTGGAAAAGTAGATACATTGGAGACGTATCAACTCCCCCAAGCTTAAACCTTTGCTTGTCCTCAAGCAATTCAGTTGACAAACTGAAAGTGATAAGAAAAACTTTTACAAACTCTGTTTGCTCTTGTTGTTGTAAACATGAAAAGCCAGCATTCAAGTTTCAGCAAATATTATGAACTAACCATACTCACAATAACACATAGGTCTCACAATTACTCATATCAATAGCATAATCAGCTAGCGAGTCATAATAATAAAACTCGGATGACAACACTTTCTCAAAATAATCATAACATGATATAACAAAATGGTATCTCGCTAGCCCTTTCTAAGACCGCAAAACATAAATGCAGAGCACCTTTAAAGATCAAGGACTGACTAAACATTGTAATTCATGGTAAAAGAGATCTAGTCAAGTCATACCCAATATAAACCAATAATAATGAATGCAAATGACAGTGTGCTCTCCAGCGGGTGCTTTTAATAAGAAGGATGATGACTCAACATAAAAGTAAATAGATAGGCCCTTCGCAGAGGGAAGCAGGGATTTGTAGAGGTGCCAGAGCTCGATTTTAAAATAGAGATTGAATAACATTTTGAGCGGCATACTTTCGCTGTCAACGCAGCAACTATGAGATGGCTGTATCTTCCATACTACATGCATTATAGGCAGTTCCCAAAAAGAATAGTAAAGGTTTATACTCCCCCAACCACCAACAAGCATCAATCGATGGCTTGCTCGAAACAACGAGTGCCTCCAACATACAACAGCCCTGGGGGAGTTTTGTTTAATTATTTTGATTTGCTTTGATCTTTTTGGATCATGGGACTGGGCATCCCGGTTACCGGCCCTTTCTCGTGAATGAGGAGCGGAGTCCACTCCTCATGAGAATAACCCACCTAGCATGGAAGATATAGGCAGCCCTAGTTGAAACATGAGTTGCTCGAGCATACAAAACTGAATTTCATTTGAAGGTTTGGAGATTGGCACATACAAATTTACTTGGAATGACAGGTAGATACCGCATATAAGAAGGTATAGTGGACTCATATGGAACAACTTTGGGGTTTAAGGAGTTTGGATGCACAAGCAGTATTCCCGCTTAGTACAGGTGAAGGCTAGCAAAAGACTAGAAAGCGACCAACTGAGAGAGCGACAACAGCCGTAAGCATGCATTAAAGTTAATTCACACCAAATACAAGCATGGGTAGGATATAATCTACCATGAACATAAATATCATGAAGGCTACGTTGATTTGATTCATCTACATGTGTGAACATGTGCCAAGTCGAGTCACTTAATACATTCAAAGGAGGATACCATCCCATCATACCATATCATAATCATTCTAATAGCATGTTGGCACGCAAGGTAAACCATTATAACTCATAGCTAATCAAGCATGGCACAAGCAACTATAATCTCTAAATGTCACTGCAAATATGTTTACTTCATAATAGCTGACTCAGGAGCGATGAATCATCATATTTACAAAAACAAGAGAGGCCGAGTTCATACCAGCTTTTCTCGTCCCAATAAGTCCATCATATATCATCATTATTGCCTTTCACTTGCACAACCAAACGAAGTGTATAATAATAAGAGTGCACGTGCATTGGACTAAGCTGGAATCTGCAAGCATTCAACTCAAGAGAGAAGACAAGTAATATGGGATCTAAATATAAATAATCAATCATGCATATGAGAGCCACTAAGCATTTTCAATATGGTCTTCTCGACCCCCAGAAGAAAGAAAAGAAAATAAAACTATTTACATGGGAAAGCTCCCAACAAGTAAAACAAGAATGAGAAATCTTTTTGGGTTTTCATTTTAATTTCTACTACAAGCAAGGAAATTAAACTAACTAATTTTTTTTGTTTTTTCTTAAGGTTTATCAAACACACAAGAAGAAAACTAGAAAAAGAAATTTAAACTAGCATGGATAATACAATGAAAGAGTATGAGCACCGACGACTAGTGTGGAAACGTGAATGTAAAGTCGGTGAGAAATACATACTCCCCCAAGCTTAGGCTTTTGGCCTAAGTTGGTTTAATACCAAGGACCGCCTGGCTGATATCCATAAGTGAAACTGGGATTGTAGTGAGATGCAGAGGCAACCGCCTCCTGGGCAGCAGCGTGTTGGCGAGCTGCCTCCATTCCCCTCTCATATTCAGTGGCTTCTTCCCTGGTGATAACATATCCTCCTCTTGCCTGATAGTCAAAAAGGTAGGGGCAGGAAGAGTGACAGGGATGACGTTGCGTCTATCATAGATTAGTCGATAATGGAGGAATTGTTCATTCCTCTCAATAAATTGATGATCAAACATAGCTTCTTTATCTAAATAAGCAGGAGGTACAATCATATCCCCCTCTCGTGGAGCTATATTAAGAAAAATTGCCACACGGGTTGCATAAATTCCTCCAAAGAAATTTCCCTTTTTACTATTATTATGCGACCTACGTGCAATGATTGCCCCCAAGTTATAACCTCTGTAACCAAACACAGCACTCTTGAGGACACAAAGATCAGGGGCACACAAGTGACTTACTTCGTCCTTACCGTTAATGCATTTACCAATAAAGAGAGCAAAGTAATGTATAGCAGGAAAATGAATGCTCCCTATGGTAGCTTGTGTTACGTCCCTAGATTCTCCCACAGTAATACTAGCAAGAAAATTTCTAACTTCAGATTTGGGAGGATCATTAATATTACCCCACTGCGGGAGTTTGCAAGTAGTTGTAAAATCCTCTAAATCCATGGTATAAGATGTATCATAAATATCAAACATAACACTAGGAGAATTAAATATATTCGAACCTCCGCACAAAGGAATCAGTCAATTGATAATACTGAGGACACTTATCTTGTAAGAAGTCCTCCAGCTTGGCATTACGCACATACGCGTCAAATTCCTCCTTGAAGCCTGCTTCGACCATAAAATCATCGGATGGCCACTCACAAGCCCGTACATATGCATCCCTCGGTAATTCAACGTCTTGCTCACGTATAACAATCCTTGGCCCTTTCTTTGCCGAGGAACCACCTTGGTACGTTCTCCTAAGCATATTTCTTTTTCTGAAAATTTCTGAAATTTTAGTAACTTCAAAATAAAAGTGAATAAAACTAAACAAGATTGATAGAAACTACTCCTACAAGTGCCTAGAACCTATATCATGCATTGGACTTGCTTGGGGCCTCAAAAATTTAACATGCAAGCTCAAGAACAGGGTCACCAAGGTAGCAAGGATTTGCAATGAACAAAGCACTAGAACAAAAACTAATCGGACCAACGGAGGAGTCACATACCAAGCAACAATCTCCCAAAGCAGTTTTGCGAATGGAGCTTTGAGCTAAGAGATCGAAAATCGCAGCAAAACGAGCTAGAACTCAGGCTTGAGCTGGATGGGGATTTTTTTGGGTAGAAGATGAAGTGTGTGGGTGCTGGCATAAGTGGAGGGGAGTCACCAGGGGCCCACGAGACAGGGGGGCGCGCCCTACAGGGGGGCGCGCCCTCCTCTCTCGTGGTCTAGTGCTTGGCCCTCCTGTAGTGTTTTCAGTGCCTAAAATCCTCAAATATTCCAGAAAAAATCATACTAAATTTGCAGGGCATTTGGAGCACTTTTATTTTCGGACTATTTTTTTATTGCACGGATAAATCAGAAAACAGACAGATAATATTATTTTTTTCTTTATTTATTCTAAATAACAGAAAGTAAAAAGAGGGTACAGAAGGTTGTGCCTTCTAGTTTCATCCATCTCATGATCACCAAAATGAATCCACTAACAAGGTTGATCAAGTCTTGTTAACAAACTCATTCTGAATAACACGGAACCGGAGAAATTTCGAATAACACTAAGTTACCTCAACGGGGATATGAAAATCCCCAACAATAAGAATATCATACTTTTTCTTGACAGTAGGGAGAGGAAATTCAAAACCTCCAAAAATGATAGTTGGAACTTTTTCAATAGAATTGATGTTATGAACTTGAGATTGTTTCCTCGGAAAGTGTATCATATGCTCATTACCATTAACATGAAAAGTGACATTGCCTTTGTTGCAATCAACAACAGCCCCTGTAGTATTAAGAAAAGGTCTACCAAGGATAATAGACATACTATCGTCCTCGGGAATATCAAGAATAACTAAGTTCGTTAAAATAGTGACATTTGCAACCACAACAGGCACATCCTCACAAATATCGACAGGTATAGCAGTTGATTTATCAGCCATTTGCAAAGATATTTCAGTAGGTGTCAACTTATTCAATTCAAGTCTATGATATAAAGAGAGAGGCATAACACTAACACAGGCTCCAAGATCACATAAAGCAGTTCTAACATAATTTCTTTTAATGGAGCATGGTATAGTTGGTACACCCGGATCTCCAAGTTTCTTTGGTATTCCACCCTTAAAAGTGTAATTAGCAAGCATGGTGGAAATTTCAGCTTCTGGTATCTTTATTTTATTTGTGATGATATCCTTCATATATTTAGCATAAGGATTTACTTTAAGCATATCAGTTAAGCGCATACGTAAGAAAATAGGTCTAACCATTTCAGCAAAGCGCTCAAAATCCTCATCATCCTTTGACTTGGATTGTTTAGGAGGAAAGGGCACGGGTTTCTGAACCCATGGTTCTCTTTCTTTACCGTGCTGCCTAGCAACAAAATCTCTCTTATCATAACGTTGATTCTTTGATTGTGGGTTATCAAGATCAACAGCAGGTTCAATCTCTACACCATTGTTATTACTAGGTTGAGAATCAACATGAACATTATCATTAACATTATTACTAGGTTCATGTTCATCACCTGATTGCGTTTCAGCATCAGAAATAGAAGTATCATTGGGATTCTCAAGTGTTTCTACACTAGGTTCACTAGAAGTTTGCAAAGTCCTATCATTCTTCTTTTTCTTCTTCTTAGAAGAACTAGGAACATCTAGATTATTATTCTGAGAATCTTGTTCAATTCTTTTAGGGTGGCCTTCAGGATACATAGGTTCCTAAGTCATTCTACCAGTTCTAGTAGCCACTCTAACGGCAAAGTCATTTTTATTTTTCAACTCATTAAGCAAATCATCTTGAGCTTTGAGTACTTGCTCAGCTTGAGTAGCAACCATAGAAGCATATTTGCTAATGCGGTGAAGTTCATCTTTAACTCTAGCCAGATTATCACCTACGCGTCCTATCTCGAAAGCATTATTCTTTAACTCTCTACCAACATAAGCATTAAAACTTTCTTGTCTAGCCATAAAGTCATCAAATACATCTAAGCATGGGCTATGAAATTTAGTATAGGGTATTTCAACTTTATCGTATCTATAGAGAGAATTTACCTTCACTACCTGTGTCGGGTTATCAAGACAATGTGGTTCTTCAGGCGGTATATTCAGACCATGCATTTCTGCAATAGGAGGTAAATTCTTAACATCTTCAGCTTTAATACCTTTTTCTTTCATTCATTTCTTTGCCTCTTGCATATCTTCAGGACTGAGAAATAAGACACCTCTCTTCTTCTATCACGCCCAATATGCGGCCCTATCCTAAAAGAACTCGAAGGTCCCACCAAGGATAGACTCGCATATTGATACACTTCTGCAAGGTGGATATCATTACATCAACATTACATAATAGATGGGGATACATACAAGAGGCATACAATGCCACACGAATACAACATCATCGTACACAAGAGCAACATCCGACTATGGACGAAACACAAACAGAAGCTCAAACGACATCCACCCTACTAACTCAGGCTGCCGACCAGGAACCTATCCCCTGATCGAAGAAGAAGTAGAAGAAGAACTCCAGAACAAGTAACATCGCAACTTGGGATACTTGATTAAGAAATCTGAGTCCTTGAAGAAAAGGGTGGGAGGGCGGGAAAACAAAGGCAACTTGGGATGGATGAAACAAACACCGGTGAGAAAACTTAGAGTTGATCTTGCGGATGTTGAAAATGATCGGATCCACTTGAAGAGAAGCATGCCGGTCGAAAAGAACTGACATGACAATCTCGTGATCAAGAAGGATTAGTACTCCCATAGAAATATGAGAACACCGCTTGAAAGGTATGGAATCAACACTTAACATTGAAGCAACTCAAATACCACAACTCAAAACAAAACAAAGGATTGGCTTGCAGATATAAGCCGGAACAAATACATATGATAGAGATTTACGCAATCCCATATCATGCATCTATCGGAAAGATATTCTAGGAGCTACTTGAATTCCCACCTATAAACTCCCGAAACTTTCTGGTTATGCAATCTGGTGTTGGGGATACAGGGGAAGCAATATATCTCACCCAAACTAACAATACCTACATCCAGCTGTATCCATACGTCAACACATAACCAAGAAAACTCCGGAAATCGTGTACCTCAACCTTCGAAAAGAATCCGTTATACGAGCTATGGCAATACTCCCAAACTCCCCAGTACTGGGTGGCGTCGAGGTTATCTCACCAACAACTGCACAAAAGAGATTTTCGATGTCGGCAAAACTCAGGTTTTCCAGAACTGCAACGATAAAATTATGATGACAACACCTCGGAGCTCAACTCCCCGGGAAACTGCCACAACCCCTAAATGTCAGGAGGCACCAAGAACAATGTTCTCATCATAAGAATATCGGAACGATCCCAAGATACCCGCGTGATCCTAAAGAAAATTAGTGAAATTTGAGGAGAGGAAAGACAAAACATCTACATCAAGAGTCCTCACCAGAGCGACGAAGGGGGCTGAGGAGTAAAAAGAACCCTACTCTCCGATATATATATAATCCTAAGACTCAAAATAGTTTTCTTCTAGACTCAACAACGGCCAACAATCAAGGGGGCTCCTATGGTCGGTCGAGGCTCTGATACCAACTTGTCACCCCCAATATGTGACCCTATCCTAAAAGAACTCGAATGTCCCACCAAGGATAGACTCGCATATTGATACGCTTTTGCAAGGTGGATATCATTACATCAACATTACATAATAGATGGGGATACATACAAGAGGCATACAATGCCACACGAATACAACATCATCGTACATAAGAGCAACATCCGACTACGGACGAAACACAAACATAAGCTCAAACGACATCCACCCTGCTAACTCAGGCTGTCGACCAGGAACCTATCCCCTGATCGAAGAAGAAGCAGGAGAAGAACTCCAGAACAAGTAACATCGCTCTCGCGTCAAGATCATCGCATAACCTGTACCTGCAACTATTGTTGTAGTAATCTGTGAGCCACGAGGACTCAGCAATCCCATTACCATGGGTATCAAGACTAGCAAAGCTTAACGGGAAAGGAAGGGGTAAAGTGGTGAGGTTGCAGCAGCGACTAAGCATGATATGGTGGCTAACATACGCAAATAAGAGCGAGAAGAGAAGCAAGAGAACGGTCGTGAAGCTAGAAATGATCAAGAAGTGATCCTGAACTCCTACTTACGTCAAACATAACCCAAAACCGTGTTCACTTCCCGGACTCCACCGAAAAGAGACCATCACGGCTACACATGCGGTTGATGCATTTTAATTTGAATCTGGTGTCAAGTTATCTACAACCAGACGTTAACAAATTCCCATCTGCCACATAACCGCGGGCACAACTCTCGAAAGTTTATACCCTGCAGGGGTGTCCTAACTTAGCCCATCACAAGCTCTCGCGGTCAACGAAGGATATTCCTTCTCCCAGGAAGACCTGATCAGACTCGGAATCCTGGTTACAAGACATTTCGACAATGGTAAAACAAGACCAGCAAAGCCGCCCGGATGTGCCGACAAATCCTAATAGGAGCTGCACATATCTTGTTCTTAGGGCACACCGGATTGTCCAAACTTCCGGTAGGCCAGCCCAGAGTTGCCCCTAGTGACCACCGGCGGCCGACAGGTTGGACCAACACTCACGACGAGCACTGGCCCGGGGGGGGGGGGTAAATAAAGATGACCCTCGGGCTCCAGAAACCCAAGGGAAAAAGGCTTAGGTAGGCAAATGGTAAAACCAAGGTTGGGCCTTGCTGGAGGAGTTTTATTCAAAGCGAACTGTCAAGGGGGTCCCATAAATCACCCAACCGTGTAAGGAATGAAAAATCAAGGAACATAACATCGGTATGACGGAAACTAGGGCGGCAAGAGTGGAACAAAACATCAGGCATAAGGTCGAGCCTTCCGCCCTATACCAAGTATATAGATGCATTAATTAAATAAGAGATATTGTGATATCCCAACATAATACTGTCCACCATGGATCAATCTTCAACTTCACCTGCAACTAACAACGCTATAAGAGGAGCTGAGCAAAAGCGGTAACATAGCCAAGCAACGGTTTGCTAGGAAGGGTGAAAAGGTTAGAGGCTGACATGACAATTTGGGAGGCTTGAGGAACAAAAGATAGGTAGCGCAGCATAGTGATAGAACGAAGCAATTAGCATAGCAATGATACTAGTGAGATCCATGGTGACGGTCATCTTGCCTGAAATCCCGCAAGGAAGAAGAACGAGTCCATGAAGAAGACGAGCGGGCGAAGACGAACCAAGCGTAGTCGAACGAATCCTCACGATCGCAATGAAATAAGAACTATCGAGAAGAAGCACAACCGGAAAGAAGCAAACAACATGGTAAACAACCATCACATAAACATGGCATGATGCACAATCAAGCATGATGCGTGTCTGGTTTAAAGATGCATGGCATGGCATGGCAAAATGCAACAAAGAACACTACAAATTAAGTGGAGCTCAATATGCAACAAGTTGCATAATGACAAAACACCACATTCAAGTTATTTAGTTAGCTCCCGTTAGGTACCCAACAATATTAAATGTTGATTAACATGGCATTAGGTGAAGCATAATAAAACTACCTATCTAGGCAAGTTTAAATGAGGCCGAAGCAACAAACAACAATTCCGGGAAATCCTCATGTCCATATTTCGAATTTGGTACTGTTCTACCCTAAACACAATTTTAAAGTTGTTAAACATTAAAACAAAGTGCACCATGTTAATCTATGCATTTTTCTAGACAATTTACATATATAGTTTATTTAATTCGGAGCTACGGTTATTAGTTATGAAATAAAGCATTTTAGCATGGCATTTAAGCAAATTAATGCAATCAGCAATTTAAACATTTTAAACCTGGATGAAAGTTGCATATTAAGAAACTAGATGAAATTCTAAGCACTTTACATATACAAATTATTTACATATGATGCACAGTTAATTAGTTATTAGATGCATGAACACTAGGGGTTTGTCTGTAAAAGTGCAGTTCCCTGGATAATAGCTTAAATCGCAGAACTGGGAAAAAAACATGATACGGGCCGCATCTAAAACCGAAGCAGGCCCAACAGAAGAAAAACAAAGAGGCGCTGGGGGGTTTCTCACCATGGGCCAAGCCCAGGTCGGTGGAGAGCCCAAGGCAGGCCGGGGGCGGTGTCGGGCCTGATCTGGAGGCAATGACGCGGTCAACGCGAGCGCTCTCCTCGCTCGCTCGATCTGGGCAGGGGCGCGAGCAGTGGCTTGCGCAGGCGAGATCCTGTTGAAGAAAACAAGAGTGGGTTCAGAGAGAGAGACAGGGGAGACAAAACAGAGGGAGGAGGAAGGAGAGGGACGGGCAGAGGGAGGACCTGGATCCGGTCGCAGGAGGTCGCCAGGGTCCTGCTTGTGTTGCTCCGGCGAGGGGCAATGGGTGGCGATGGAGCTCGGGCGTGAGCTCCTGCTCGAGGAAGACAACGGGGATGGCTGCCGGCGGCTCGACGTGGAGGCGTGGGGAGGACGGGGCACCGCTGGGATCCAAGGCGACGGTGTGCTCGCAAAGACGGGGCGGAGCGAGGCTTCAAGAGCTCCTGGTGGTGCATCGAAAGAAGTGGGGAGGCAAAACCGAGGTCGACCTTCCAGTCCCGACGGCGGCGAGGCACGTCGAGGTCGAGCATGGTAGCGGTGTTCCTGTGGGTCTCCATGGAAAAGACAGAGAGCAAGTGAGAGAGGGAACCGGAGGGAATGGGAGAAGTAGAAGCAACGAGGGGTACGTGTCAAGTGACCGGTTTTTGGAGACGAGATGGGGCGGGGAGGAGGAGGTCCTGGAGGTGAGGGCCGTCGCTAGTTGCTCCGGCGAGCGGTGCGAGGCGGCGGGGTCGAGCTCGGGGAGGCACCGGAGGTGGTGGATGGGTTGGATCGGTGGCTGGCTGTGGTTGGATCGAGGGGAGGCCTCGAGCGCTCGTTGGGTGAGAAGGGGATCTGGGAGGATCTCGAGGAAGACGAGATAGGAGGAGTGGCAGCGGTGGCTAGGAGGATGGGACGGCTCTCCTCAAATTTAGGGTTGGTCTGGTTTATATAGTAGTTGGATTAGGTTAGTTTAGGGGCTAATCCATCCCTTCGATCGTAATCGAACGGTCCAGAATAAAATAGGCAGGGACTCCAAATAATAAAACGGAGATGTTTTATAGATGTTGCGGGATGATCCGGACCCATCGGTCATGACAGTCCGGGTCGGGTTCGGGAGAGTTCCGGTCGCGCGCGCGAGGCGGCTGCGAGCTGGCAAGAGAGGTTAGGTGGTCATGGTTAAGAGGGAAGCGAAAACCCGATTGGTCTTGGAATGGTCAACGAAAGTAAGGGGGAACGCGGCAACTACGAACGGGTGCAAGCTTTATGAAAACATGCAGATGCAATGCGCATGATGCTATGAGATGAGATGCATGGCACGAACAAAATGCAAAACAAACGACAAAAACCCAACCACGTAGGAAATATCATATCGCATCTCCGGAAAAGGCAAGAGTTGGAGTTACGAATATGGAAAGTTGTATCCGGGGCGTTACATCTTCGGAGTGGGTTTAGGAATAGGCTCAGGAGTTGGCTCAATTGGTTCAGGAATTACTTCAGGAGCAGGCTCGGGAAGAGTCCAATTATTTTCATTAGTCAACATATTATTCAATAGTATTTCAGCTTTGTCAACTGTTCTTTCCCTGAAAACACAACCAGCACAACTATCCAAGTGGTCCTTGGAAGCATCAGTTAGTCCATTATAAAAGATATCCAGTATTTCATTTTTCTTAAGATGATGATCAGGCAAAGCATAAAGCAACCGGAGAAGCCTCCCCCAAGCTTGTGGGAGACTCTCTTCTTTGATTTGCACAAAATTATATATTTTCTGCAAGGCAGCTTGTTTCTTATGAGCAGGGAAATATTTAGGAGAGAAGTAATAAATCATATCCTAGGGACTACGCACACAACCAGGAGCAAGAGAATTATACCAAGTCTTAGCATCACCCTTTAATGAGAACGGAAATATCTTAAGGATATATAAATAGCAAGACTTCTCATCATGAGTAAATAGAGTGGCTATATCATTCAACTTGGTAAGATGTGCCACAACAGTTTCAGATTCAAGACCATAAAAAGGATCAGATTCAACTAAAGTAATAATATCAGGATCAACAGAGAATTCATAATCCTTATCAGTAACACATATAGGTGAAGTAGCAAAGTAGGATCGGATTTCATTCTAGCATTAAGAGACTGCTGCTTCCATTTAGCTAATAATTTCTTAAGACATGATCTATCATTGCAAGCTATAATTTCCATAGCATCTTTTTCATTCATAACATACCCCTTAGGAACAACAGGTAAAACATAATCATTGGGGGAACGTTCATCATCACTATCATCAATAGCATCTTCAATATTTTCATTCCCCCTAACTCTAGCAAGTTGTTCATCAAGAAATTCACCTAATGGCAAAGTAGTATCACACACAGAAGTAGTTTCATCATGCATAGCAGAAGTGGCATCATCAATAACATGCGACATATCAGAATTCATAGCAGTAGCAGGTTTAGGTGTCGCAAGCCTACTAATAATGGAAGGAGAATCTAGTGCAGAGCTAGATGGCAGTTCCTTACCTCCCCTCGTAGTTGAGGGCAAAATCTTGGTCTTAGCGTCTTTCAAGTTCTTCATAGTGATCAACAGATATAACTCCCAAGTGACTCAGAGAATAGAGCTATGCTCCCCGGCAATGGCGCCAGAAATTAGTCTTGATAACCCACAAGTGTAGGGGATCGCAACAGCTTTCGAGGGTGAAGTACAACCCATATTTATTGATTCGACACAAGGGGAGCCAAAGAATATTCTTGAGTATTAGCAGTTGAATTGTCAATTCAACCACACCTGGATAACTTAGTATCTGCAGCCAAGTATTTAGTAGCAAGAGTGGTATGATAGTAATGGTAACAGTAGCAACAGAAAAGGTAAATGTTTTTGGGTTTTTGTAGTAGTTGTAACAGTAGCAACGGAAAAGTAAATAAGCGAAGAACGATATATGAAAAGCTCGTCGGCAATGGATCAGTGATGGATAATTATGCCGAATGCGATTCCTCATGCAATAGTTATAACATAGGGTGATATAGAACTAGCTCCAATTCATCAATGTAATGTAGGCATGTATTCCTTAAATAGTCACACATGCTTATGGAAAAGAACTTGCATGACATCTTTTGTCCTACCCTCCCGTGGCAGCGGGGTCCTAGTGGAAACTAAGGGATATTAAGGCCTCCTTTTAATAGAGAACTGAACCAAAGCATTAACACGTAGTGAATACATGAACTACTCAAACTACGGTCATCACCGAGAAGTATCCCGATTATTGTCACTTCGGGGTTGTCGGATCATAACACATAATAGGTGACTATAGACTTGCAAGATAGGATCAAGAACACACATATATTCATGAAAACATAATAGGTTCAGATCTGAAATGGGCCCTAGTGACAAGCATTAAGCATAGCAAAGTCATAGCAACATCAATCTCAGAACATGGTGGAAACTAGGGATCAAACGCTAACAAAAATAACTTGATTACATGGTAAATATCATCCAACCCATCACCATTCAGCAAGCCTACGATGGAATTACTCACGCACGGCGGTGAGCATCATGAAATTAGTGATGGAGGATGGTTGATGATGACGACAGCGACGAATCCCCCTCTCCGGAGCCCCGAACGGACTCCAGATTAGCCCTCCCGAGAGAGATTAGGGCTTGGCAGCGGCTCCGTGTCGTGAAACGCGATGAAACTTTCTCTCTGATTTTTTTCTCCCCGAGATGGTATATATGGAGTTGGAGTTGAGGTCGGAGGAGGTCAGGGGGGCCCATGAGATAGGAGGGCGCGCCCCTAGGGGGCGCCCCCCTGTCTCGTGGGCAGCCCGTGGGCCCCCTGACCTTGATTCTTTCGCCAAAAATTCTTATTAAATCTGAAAAGTGCCTTCATGGATTTTCAGGACATTCCGAGAACTTTTCTTTTCTACACATAAAACAACATCATGGCAGTTCTGCTGAAAACAGCGTCAGTCCGGGTTAGTTTCATTCAAATCATGCAAGTTAGAGTCCAAAACAAGGGCAAAAGTGTTTGGAAAAGTAGATACGTTGGAGACGTATCAGGGTGCCACAGGCTTGGTATCAGAGCAGGTCTGGCTGTAGGACGCCCTAGACCGCGTGAACGTTAGAAAGCGGTAGTATAGACCCCAGTTGGTTTGTTGCACTTGATTGCTGCATTTGTTTGTTGCATAGCATGCATATAGCCTTAGTATTTGTACTAACGGTTTATCTGGTTAGTGCAGCTGGCAACGGTTCGGATCCACTACAGCTGAACCTATGCATTTCTCTAGTTCCTTTTCTTTCGGTGTTTGGTGTCATTTCTGTCCCAGCGGAGTGATGCCAAGTAATCCCGACACTGTTTGCAAAAATGGTGCTCAGGTATCGCACCGATGTCTTTCCTTCAGTCCCGCCTATCATTTTGAAGATGGACATGCTTCTATCCCGGATCGTTCTTTTATTTTGTCGTGTTGGTAACCCTTAATGATCTTAGTTATCAAGAAAAGGGCAATGTCAGCAGCTTCAATTTTTCCCCGCTATCCTATTTCTTGGATGAGTACGGATCTTTTTTCGTCCGCTTGAAAATAATGTAGTTGCGACGTGCGTTTCCCACTACATGATTACCGAGTACGTCCTCGCCTCCGAGCTAGTTCAGGTTGCCACCTGGCTAAGCTAGCACTTGGTGTAGCATTGTTTACACCAATTCTTCCACACATTTATTCGTCCTTGTGCACATCGTCACAGCATGCTAGATCGTTGTACCGGAGATTCCGCGAAATTTTTGTGCTTAAGTAGGCATGCATATTATTGTGTGAGTAGCAGTAATATGTGATGATTGCTTGATTAATTATATTAGTAGTATGCTTGTGTGCTCTAGTTTTACTCATTTCTTTTGTTCCTTTCTTTGGGCCTTCAGTGTTACAAATTTTTCCCCTATTAAAGTTGCTCGTCGGCCGACACTGGACCCAAAGAGTCAGCAAGAAATGCATATATTTGGAAACTCAGCTAAACAGAATGGAATTATCAGCTGACTGAAGTGA
Source organism: Triticum dicoccoides (assembly GCF_002162155.2). NCBI lineage: Eukaryota > Viridiplantae > Streptophyta > Magnoliopsida > Poales > Poaceae > Triticum > Triticum dicoccoides. The sequence continues at coordinate 630,183,455 of NC_041385.1, forward strand.
AATTGGGAATATCTTGTCTGTATGCAAAAGAAATCCTGGATGGACCGTCAGTATCAAGTTTGCATTAGCATGCACTCATCACAACAAAATGATTAAATCAGCAAGAAGATAAATTGTGTGCAAGGTTGACAGAATATTATCAAAGGTATGGCTCAGATACAAGTTTAATTTTTATTGAGGATGATTTTGGAACCCGATGTACCTGGAAGCAAGCAAAAAATATGGCATCTACACAAAAAGGAAAATAGTCCTGCAAAACCCCGTTTCATGCAAGAAATCAATAGCAGAAATATTCAGGTGGTTATATATGTGGAAATCAGTCCGCATATCACAATAAGAAGTTTCTGGTGTAAGCAACCCACTTTTCCCTCACAAGATACCAGAGAAGCTTCCAAGGCAAAATTCATCTATCTTCCTCAGTACGATACGTGGATGATTTCCCGTGCAAGGTACTTTATCTTCTTCAATAAGCAACCGCAAAAGCTTCCAGCATAAGGTACTGAGTATTTCCCCAGCAAAGTCTTTAAGGGGGTAAGCTTCTGAAGCACGATACCCAGTCTTCTTCAGCAAGCTATCCGATGAAAGTTTCGAGCACAAACCCAAGGGAAAAAGGCTTAGGTAGGCAAATGGTAAAACCAAGGTCGGGCCTTGCTGGGGGAGTTTTATTCAAAGCGAACTGTCAAGGGGGTCCCATAAATCACCCAACCGCATAAGGAATGCAAAATCAAGGAACATAACACCGGTATGACGGAAACTAGGGCGGCAAGAGTGGCACAAAACACCAGGCATAAGGCCGAGCCTTCCGCCCTTTACCAAGTATATAGATGCATTAATTAAATAAGAGATATTGTGATATCCCAACATAATACTGTCCACCATGGAGCAATCTTCAACTTCACCTGCAACTAACAACAATATAAGAGGGGCTGAGCAAAAGCGGTAACATAGCCAAGCAACGGTTTGCTAGGAAGGGTGAAAAGGTTAGAGGCTGACATGGCAATTTGGGAGGCTTGAGAAACAAAAGATAGGTAGCGCAGCATAGCGATAGAACGAAGCAACTCGCATAGCAATGATAGTAGTGAGATCCAAGGTGATGGTCATCTTGCCTGAAATCCTGCAAGGAAGAAGAACGAGTCCATGAAGAAGACGAGCGGGCGAAGACGAACGAAGCGTAGTCGAACGAATCCTCACGATTGCAACGAAATAGGAACTATCGAGAAGAAGCACAATCGTAAAGAAGCAAACAACATGGTAAACAACCATCACACAAACATGGCATGATGCACAATCAAGCATGATGTGTGTCCGGTTTAAAGATGCATGGCATGGCATGGCAAAATGCAACAAAGAACACTACAAATTAAGTGGAGCTCAATATGGAACAAGTTGCATAATGACAAAACACCACATTCAAGTTATTTAGTTAGCTCCCGTTAGGTACCCAACAATATTAAATGTTGATTAACATGGCAAGAGGTGAAGCATAATAAAACTACCTATCTAGGCAAGTTTAAATGAGGCCGGAACAACAAACAACAATTCCGGAAAATTCTCATGTCCATATTTCGAATTTGGTACTGTTCTACCCTAACCACAATTTTAAAGTTGTTAAACAGTAAACAAAGTGCACCATGTTAATCTATGCATTTTTCTAGACAATTTACATATATAGTTTATTTAATTCGGAGCTACGGTTATTTAGTTATGAAATAAAGCATTTTAGCATGGCATTTAAGCAAATTAATGCAATCCGCAATTTAAACATTTTAAACCTGGATGAAAGTTGCATATTAAGAAACTAGATGAAATTCTAAGCACTTTACATATACAAATTATTTACATATGATGCACGATTAATTAGTTATTAGATGCATGAACACTAGGTTTTTTTTTGTAAAAGTGCAGTTCCCTGGATAATAGCTAAAATTGCAGAACTTGGGAAAAAACATGATACGGGCCGCATCTAAAACCGGAGCAGGCCCAACAGAAGAAAAACAAAGGGGCGTTGGGGGCTTTCTCACCATGGGCCAAGCCCAGGTCGGTGGAGAGGCCAAGGCAGGCCGGGGGCGGCGTTGGGCCTGATCTGGAGGCAACGACGCGGTCAACGCAAGCGCTCTCCTCGCTCGCTCGATCTGGGCAGGGGCGCGAGCAGAGGCTTGCGCAGGCGAGCTCCTGTTGAAGAAAACAAGAGTGGGCTCAGAGAGAGAGACAGGGGAGACAAAACAGATGGGAGGAGGAAGGAGATACGAGAAGGAGAGGGACGGGCAGAGGGAGGACCCGGATCCGGTCGCAGGAGGTCGCTGGGGTCCTGCTGGTGTTGCTCCGGCAAGGGGCAATGGGTGGTGATGGAGCTCCGGTGTGAGCTCCTGCTCGAGGAAGACGACGGGGATGGCTGCCGGCGGCTCAACATGGAGGCGTGGGGAGGACAGGGCTCCGCTGGGATCCAAGATGACGGTGTGCTCGCAAAGACGGGGCAGAGCGAGGCTTCAAGAGATCCTGGTGGTGCATCAAAAGAGGTGGGGAGGCAAAACCGAGGTCGACCCTTCCATTCCCGACGGTGGCGAGGCACGTCGAGGTCGAGCATGGTAGTGGTGTTCCTGCGGGTCTCCATTGAAAAGACAGAGAGCAAGTGAGAGAGGGAACCAGAGGGAACGGGAGAAGTAGAAGCAACGAGGGGTGCGAGTCGAGTGACCGGTTTTTGGGGACGAGATGGGGCGGCGATGAGGAGGTCCTGGAGGTGAGGGTCGTCGCTGGTTGCTCCGGCGAGCGGCGCGAGGTGGCGGGGTCGAGCTCGGGGAGGCACCGAAGGTGGTGGATGTGTTGGATCGGTGGCTGGCTGTGGTTGGATCGAGGGGAGGCCTCGAGAACTTGTTGGATGAGAAGGGGATCTTGGAGGATCCCGAGGAAGACGAGACAGGAGGAGTGGCGGCGGCGCCTAGGAGGATGGGACAGCTCTCCTCAAATTTAGGGTTGGTCTGGTTTATATAGTAGTTGGATTAGGTTAGTTTAGGGGCTAATCCGTCCCTTCGATCGTAATCGAACGGTCCAGAATAAAATAGGCAGGGAGTCCAAATAATAAAAGGGAGATGTTTTATAGATGTTGGGGGATGATCCGGACCCATCGGTCATGACAGTCCAGGTCGGGTTGGGGGAGTTTCGGACGCGCGTGCGAGGCGGCTGCGAGCTGGCAAGAGAGGTTAGGTGGTCATGGTCAAGAGGAAAGCGAAAACCCAATTGGTCTTGGAACGGTCAACGAAAGCAAGTGGGAATGCGGCAACTACGAACAGGTGCAAGCTTTATGAAAACATGCAGATGCAACGCGCATGATGCTATGAGATGAGATGCATGGCATGAACAAAATGCAAAACAAACGACAAAAACCCAACCACAAAGGAAATATCATAATGCATCTCCGGAAAAGGCAAGAGTTGGAGTTACGAATATGGAAAGTTGTATCCGGGGCGTTACAACACTCCACCACTACAAGAGGATCTCGTCCCGAGATCTAGGATGGCACCGGAGGGAAAACGGAAGAGGAAGAGAAGAGGTAAAACTAAGTTGCTTCTTCAACAAATGAGTGAAACCAAAGAACCCTGAGAGGTTGAAAAGTTGAGAGAAATAACATAACAGAGTTGAACAAAATTGAGAGCACTACGGTAGAAAATAGAAACAAGGAACACCATGTGAACCTTGGAGGATGCAAGGCTATGATTGACGAGTACAATGGACAAGAAGGAATTGAAACCACTTTGGTTGAAACGAGATAAATAAGGAACAAGGAAGATCAAATTCGGATAGCACTCTGGTTGAAAAGAGATGCAAGACTTGATAAGATGAAAAGAACTTGAAAAGAGGACACATCACTCTGGTTAAATGGATGAGCAAGATAATAACGTGATCTTGACAAAACGGGGTGATGGGTGAAGAGAGCAACATCACAATGCCTCCGGAACGAAAGAATAGAAGTTAGATTGTTGGGATAAAAGGACGGAGAAGAAAATGACAACTTTTGCCACAAATAAACTTGGAAAGCATCCTTGCAAAGTAGGATTTAATGGAGTTGTTGGAAAACCAACAACGAAAAGAATAAGCTTGTAGTGGGCTTATGGAAACATCTCAACACTTGAGATGAAATTCTGCCACTAACGAAAAACAATTGAATGCTTGAGCTGAAAGAAGACATGAAAACTTCTTTCACTGAGAGGATAGAGAGATTACTTGGATCATTGATAAGCACCACAAATAGCAACATTCCTTAGGGAAGGCTTTAGGTGAAATATGCCACAAGATAACTCCAACAAAGAGATTGATGGATTTAAAATACCTCATTCTTGACAACAATATGAATCATGAAACATGAAGGAAATTGTCAAGAGTGACATAACACCACCTCAAAAGTTAAGGTAGAAAGAATTGCACTTCGGATGCAGGATGAAGAATGCTTGAACTCCACAAAACAAAACATGTGTTTAGCACCATGTTTATTTTAGAGTGTAGCTCGGCGGATCATGACTCCGAGGGAAAAACTTGAAGAACAATTGAAGAATGAAAGGAATCCTTGATGAACCACCATGTTTTGCCTCCATGGAGAATTATGGTAATAAAAGGATGATAGAAAGAGAGAGAAGTTGAAAACACAAGGTGAAGCCTCGCGATGATTTAGATGGAGCTACAAAATGAGATAAAGCGGAAAACTTGGAACTCTGAAAAAGAAAAGATGAAGCATCTCGAACCGAGAAATGTGACATGATGAATAACTCTGAAAAGAAGAAACTAGATCACTTGGATGAAACAATAATAATAATTACATTATGCGTATCCTGCACCAATTTAAATTGATGACAAGCAACGGATTTGGCATACTACTTATTCTTCTTGAGGGATTAAGGATAGAGATAGCGCAAACTTGAGAAGGTATTGATGGAACCACCGGTGGGATTTGGATACAACGAATGAATTGATATGATAACAAAGGAAGTGAAATCTTGAATGAACCACCATAAGAATTGAAAATGAAAGTAGCAAAGGCATAATTCGCCGGGAAGAATTGGAAAACGAATGAATATACTTGAGGGGATTTAGATACATGAGAATGAAGAGATCATGAACTGATTAGAGGTTATTTGAACGATGCACCGATAAGATTTGGAGAATGAGATCTGAAAGCTGTTATGAAAAATTCTGAGATGATGGCCCCGGAGAATCAAACTGAAAAGACTGCTGAATTGCTCCGGATGGGTGAAAAGAATTTAAGAGAACCATGAATCTTCAAGAGAACGGACCAATATTTAGGAGAAATCCTTCTTCGATCTTCAAATGACGACGAGAAACACCACCACAATTGCTGAGATACTCCGGGAGAACGAAAAGCGAAGACGTTGAGCCAACAATGAAATGATTTGAAATCGATCTTGGAAAGGCATCTGACTGATGAAATTCATTCTTACGTCAAACTCCGAAAAGAATTTGGAATAGCTCCGGAATAATTAGAAGAGTCAGGTAAGATCCTGGAAAAAGACCTGTGGTTTAGGGCTCACTCAAAAGAAAACACCGTTGAACAATTTTGAAGAGAGATTGCATCGGTTGAATTAACTGACTTGAATGAGATAATAATCTCCAAATAGCTTGAATGGATCTTGAATGAGAAGGCGAGCCTTGGATAAGAAATTCACATGGGAAGATATGTGAAACAAAAGGAAGAGATATGATCAACACCGAAACTTGAAATTAAACCACCGGAGAAGAAAAGAGACAAAGAATAATAAACTTGTAGCTCTGTTAGTATCTTCTTGAGAATAACCGGATAAGAGCATTGATGGAAAAGAATGGAAAGACTTCACATCAATAAAAGGATACTTGATTAAGAAATCTGAGTCCTTGAAGAAAAGGGTGGGAGGGCGGGAAAACAAAGGCAACTTGGGATGGATGAGACAAACACCGGTGAGAAAACTTAGAGTTGATCTTGCGGATGTTGAAAATGATCGGATCCACTTGAAGAGAAGCACGCCGGTCGGAAAGAATTGACATGACAATCTCGATGATCAAGAAGGATTAGTACTCCCATAGAAATATGAGAACACCGCTTGAAAGGTATGGAATCAACACTTGACATTGAAGCAACTCAAATACCACAACTCAAAACAAAACAAAGGATTGGCTTGCAGATATAAGCCGGAACAAATACATATGATAGAGATTTACCCAATCCCATATCATGCATCTATCGGAAAGATATTCTAGGAGCTACTTGAATTCCCACCTATAAACTCCCGAAACTTTCTGGTTATGCAATCTGGTGTTGGGGATACAAGGGAAGCAATATATCTCACCCAAACTAACAATACCTACATCCAGTTGTATCCATCCGTCAACACATAACCGAGAAAACTCCAGAAATCGTGTACCTCAACCTTCGAAAAGCATCCATTATACGAGCTATGGCAATACTCCCGAACTCCCCAGTACTGGGTGGCGTCGAGGTTATCTCACCAACAACTGCATAAAAGAGATTTCCGATGTCGGCAAAACTCAGGTATTCCAGAACTGCAACGATAAAATTATGACGACAACACCTCGGAGCTCAACTCCCCGGGACACTGCCACAACCCCTAAATGTCATGAGGCACCAAGAACAATGTTCTCGTCATAAGAATATCGGAACAATCGCAAGATACCCGCGTGATCCTAAAGAAAATTAGTGAAATTTGAGGAGAGGAAAGACAAAACATCTACATCAAGAGTCCTCACCAGAGCGACGAAGGGGGCTAAGGAGTAAAAAGAATCCTACTCTCCGATATATATAATCCTAAGACTCAAAATAGTTTTCTTCTAGACTCAACAACGGCCAACAATCAAGGGGGCTCCTATGGTCGGTCGAGGCTCTGATACCAACTTGTCACACCCAATATGCGACCCTATCCTAAAAGAACTCGAATGTCCCACCAAGGATAGACCCGCATATTGATACGCTTTTGCAAGGTGGATATCATTACATCAACATTACATAATAGATGGGGATACATACAAGAGGCATACAATGCCACACGAATACAACATCATCGTACACAAGAGCAACATCTGACTACGGATGAAACACAAACAGAAGCTCAAACGACATCCACCCTACTAACTCAGGCTGCCGACTAGGAACCTATCCCCTGCTCAAAGAAGAAGCTGAAGAAGAACTCCAGAACAAGTAACATCGCTCTCGCGTCAAGATCATCGCATAACCTGTACCTGCAACTGTTGTTGTAGTAATATGTGAGCCACGAGGACTCAGCAATCCCATTACCATGGGTATCAAGACTAGCAAAGCTTAATGGGAAAGGAAGGAGTAAAGTGGTGAGGTTGCATCAGCGACTAATCATGTTATGGTGGCTAACATACGCAAATAAGAGCGAGAAGAGAAGCAACGAAACGGTCGTGAAGCTAGCAATGATCCAGAAGTGATCCTGAACTCCTACTTACGTCAAACATAACCCAAAACCGTGTTCACTTCCCGGACTCCGCCGAAAATAGACCATCACGGCTACACACGCGGTTGATGCATTTTAATTTGAATCTGGTGTCAAGTTATCTACAACCGGACGTTAACAAATTCCCATCTGCCACATAACCGCGGGCACGGCTCTCGAAAGTTTATAAACTGCAGGGGTGTCCCAACTTAGCCCATCACAAGCTCTTGCGGTCAACGAAGGATATTCCTTCTCCCAGGAAGACCCGATCAGACTCGGAATCTCGGTTACAAGACATTTCGACAATGGTAAAACAAGACCAGGAAAGCCGCCCGGATGTGCCGACAAATCCTGATAGGAGCTGCACATATCTCGTTTTCAGGGCTTACCGGATTGTCCAAACTTCCGGTAGGCCAGCCCAGAGTTGCCCCTGGTGACCACCGACGGCTGACAGGTTGGACCAACACTCACGATGAGCACTGGCCCGAGGGGGGCGTAAATAAAGATGACCCTCGAGCTCCGTAAACCCAAGGGAAAAAGGCTTAGGTAGGAAAATGGTAAAACCAAGGTCGGGCCTTGCTGGAGGAGTTTTATTCAAAGCGAACTGTCAAGGGGTCCCATAAATCACCCAACCGCGTAAGGAACGCAAAATAAAGGAACATAACACCGGTATGACGGAAACTAGGGCGGCAAGAGTGGAACAAAACACCAGGCATAAGGCCGAGCCTTCCGCCCTTTACCAAGTATATAGATGCATTAGTTAAATAAGACATATTGTGATATCCCAACATAATACTGTCCACCATGGAGCAATCTTCAACTTCACCTGCAACTAACAACGCTATAAGAGGGGCTGAGCAAAAGCGGTAACATAGCCAAGCAACGGTTTGCTAGGAAGGGTGAAAAGGTTAGAGGCTGACATGGCAATTTGGGAGGCTTGAGAAACAAAAGATAGGTAGTGCAGCATAGCGATAGAACGAAGCAACTAGCATAGCAATGATAGTAGTGAGATCCAAGGTGATGGTCATCTTGCCTGAAATCCCACTAGGAAGAAGAACGAGTCCATGAAGAAGACGAGCGGGCGAAGACGAACCAAGCGTAGTCGAACGAATCCTCATGATCGCAACGAAATAGGAACTATCAGACGAAGCACAACCGAGAAGAAGCAAACAACATGGTAAACAACCATCACATAAACATGGCATGATGCACAATCAAGCATGATGCATGTCCGGTTTAAAGATGCATGGCATGGCATGGCAAAATGCAACAAAGAACACTACAAATTAAGTGGAGCTCAATATGGAACAAGTTGCATAATGACAAAACACCACATTCAAGTTATTTAGTTAGCTCCCGTTAGGTACCCAACAATATTAAATGTTGATTAACATGGCAAGAGGTGAAGCATAATAAAACTACCTATCTAGGCAAGTTTAAATGAGGCCGGAACAACAAACAACAATTCCGGAAAATCCTCATGTCCATATTTCGAATTTGGTACTGTTCTACCCTAAACACAATTTTAAAGTTGTTAAACAGTAAAACAAAGTGCACCATGTTAATATATGCATTTTTCTAGACAATTTACGTATATACTTTATTTAATTCGGAGCTACGGTTATTTAGTTATGAAATAAAGCATTTTAGCATGGCATTAAAGCAAATTAATGCAATCCGCAATTTAAACATTTTAAACCTGGATGAAAGTTGCATATTAAGAAACTAGATGAAATTCTAAGCACTTTACATATACAAATTATTTACATATGATGCACGATTAATTAGTTATTAGATGCATGAACACTAGGTTTTTTTTTGTAAAAGTGCAGTTCCCTGGATAATAGCTAAAATCGCAGAACTTGGGAAAAAACATGATACGGGCCGCATCTAAAACCGGAGCAGGCCCAACAGAAGAAAAACAAAGGGGCGTTGGGGGCTTTCTCACCATGGGCCAAGCCCAGGTCGGTGGAGAGGCCAAGGCAGGCCGGGGGCGGCGTTGGGCCTGATCTAGAGGCAACGATGTGGTCAACGCGAGCGCTCTCCTCGCTCGCTCGATCTGGGTAGGGGCTCGAGCAGAGGCTTGCGCAGGCGAGCTCCTATTGAAGAAAACAAGAGTGGGTTCAGAGAGAGAGACAGGGGAGACAAAACAGATGGGAGGAGGAAGGAGATACGCGAAGGAGAGGGACGGGCAGAGGGAGGACCCAGTTCCGGTCACAGGAGGTCGCCGGGGTTTGCTCCGGCGAGGGGCAACGGGTGGCGATGGAGCTCGGGCGTGAGCTCCTGCTCGAGGAAGACGACAGGGATGGCTGTCGGTGGCTCGACGTTGAGGCATGGGGAGGACAGGGCTCCGCTGGGATCCAAGGTGACGGTGTGCTCGCAAAGACGGGGCAGAGCGAGGCTTCAAGAGCTCCTGGTAGTGCATCGAAAGAGGTGGGGAGGCAAAACCGAGGTCGACCCTTCCATTCCCGACGGTGGCGAGGCACGTCGAGGTCGAGCATGGTAGCGGCATTCCCGCGGGTCTCCATGGAAAAGATAGAGAGCAAGTGAGTGAGGGAACCGGAGGGAACGGGAGAAGTAGAAGCAACGAGGGGTGCGTGTCCAGTGACCGGTTTTTGGAGACGAGATGGGGCGGCGAGGAGGAGGTCCTGGAGGTGAGGGTCATCGCTAGTTGCTCCGGGGAGCGGCGCGAGGCGGCAGGGTCGAGCTCGGGGAGGCACCAGAGGTGGTGGATGGGTTGGATCGGTGGCTGGCTGTGGTTGGATCGAGGGGAGGCCTCGAGCGCTCGTTGGGTGAGAAGGGGATCTGGGAGGATCCCGAGGAAGACGAGACAGGAGGAGTGGCGGCGGTGGCTAGGAGGATGGGACAGCTCTCCTTAAATTTAGGGTTGGTCTGGTTTATATAGTAGTTGGATTAGGTTAGTTTAGGGGCTAATCCGTCCCTTTGATCGTAATCGAAAGGTCCAGAATGAAATAGGCAGGGAGTCCAAATAATAAAACGGAGATGTTTTATAGATGTTGGGGGATGATCCGGACCCATCAGTCATGACAGTCCGGGTCGGGTTCGGGGGAGTTTCGGACGCGCGCGCGAGGCGGCTGCGAGCTGGCAAGAGAGGTTAGGTGGTCATGGTTAAGAGGGAAGCGAAAACCCGATTGGTCTTGGAACGGTCAACGAAAGTAAGGGGGAACGGCAACTATGAACAGGTGCAAGCTTTATGAAAACATGCAGATGCAATGCGCATGATGCTATGAGATGAGATGCATGGCATGAACAAAATGCAAAACAAACGACAAAAACCCAACCACGAAGGAAATATCATATCGCATCTCCGGAAAAGGCAAGAGTTGGAGTTACGAATATGGAAAGTTGTATCCGGGGCGTTACATCTTCGGAGTGGGTTTTGGAATAGGCTCAGGTGTTGGCTCAATTGGTTCAGGAATTACTTCAGGAACTGGCTCGGGAAGAGTCCAATTATTTTCATTAGTCAACATTTTATTCAATAGTATTTCAGCTTTGTCGATTGCTCTTTCCCTGAAAACACAACCAGCATAACTATCCAAGTGGTCCTTGGAAGCATCGGTTAGTCCATTATAAAAGATATCAAGTATTTCATATTTCTTAAGATGATGATCAGGCAAAGCAGAAAGCAACCGGAGAAGCATCCCCCAAGCTTGTGGGAGTCTCTCTTCTTTGATTTGCACAAAATTATATATTTCCCGCAAGGCAGCTTGTTTCTTATGAGCAGGGAAATATTTAGGAGAGAAGTAATAAATCATATCCTAGGGACTACGCACACAACCAGGAGCAAGAGAATTATACCAAGTCTTAGCATCACCCTTTAATGAGAACGGAAATATCTTAAGGATATATAAATAGCGAGACTTCTCATCATGAGTAAATAGAGTGGCTATATCATTCAACTTGGTAAGATGTGCCACAACAGTTTCAGATTCAAGACCATAAAAAGGATCAGATTCAACTAAAGTAATAATATCATGATCAACAGAGAATTCATAATCCTTATCAGTAACACAGATAGGTGAAGTAGCAAAATTAGGATCGGGTTTCATTATAGCATTAAGAGACTGCTGCTTCCATTTAGCTAATAATTTCTTAAGACCTGATCTATCATTGCAAGCAAGAATTTCCATAGCAGCTTTTTTATTCATAACATACCCCTTAGGAACAACAGGCATCATCAATAACATGCGACATATCAGAATTCATAGCAGTAGAGGGTTTAGGTGTCGCAAGCCTACTAATAACGGAAGGAGAATCTAGTGCAGAGCTAGATGGCAGTTCCTTACCTCCCCTCGTAGTTGAGGGCAAAATCTTGGTCTTAGCGTCTTTCAAGTTCTTCATAGTGATCAATAGATATTACTCCCAAGTGACTCAGAGAATAGAGCTATGCTCCCCGGCAATGGCACCAGAAATTAGTCTTGATAACCCACAAGTGTAGGGGATCGCAACAGCTTTCGAGGGTGAAGTACAACCCAAATTTATTGATTCGACATAAGGGGAGCCAAAGAATATTCTTGAGTATTAGCAGTTGAGTTGTCAATTCAACCACACCTGGATAACTTAGTATCTGCAGCAAAGTATTTAGTAGCAAGAATGGTATGATAGTAATGGTAACAGTAGCAACAGAAAAGGTAAATGTTTTTGGGTTTTTGTAGTAGTTGTAACAGTAGCAACGGAAAAGTAAATAAGCGAAGAACGATATATGAAAAGCTCGTCGGTAATGGATCAGTGATGGATAATTATGCCGAATGCGATTCCTCGTGCAATAGTAATAACATAGGGTGATATAGAACTAGCTCCAATTCATCAATGTAATGTAGGCATGTATTCCGTAAATAGTCACACGTGCTAATGGAAAAGAACTTGCATGACATCTTTTGTCCTACCCTCCCATGGCAGCGGGGTCCTAGTGGAAACTAAGGGATATTAAGGCCTCCTTTTAATAGAGAACCGGACCAAAGCATTAACACATAGTGAATACATGAACTCCTCAAACTACGGTCATCACCGAGAAGTATCCCGATTATTGTCACTTCGGGGTTGTCGGATCATAACACATAATAGGTGACTATAGACTTGCAAGATAGGATCAAGAATACACATATATTCATGAAAACATAATAGGCTCAGATCTGAAATGGGCCCTAGTGACAAGCATTAAGCATAGCAAAGTCATAGCAACATCAATCTTAGAACATAGTGGATACTAGGGATCAAACCCTAACAAAACTAACTTGATTACATGGTAAATCTCATCCAACCCATCACCGTCCAGCAAGCCTACAATGGAATTACTCACGCACGGCGGTGAGCATCATGAAATTGGTGATGGAGGATGGTTGATGATGACGACGGAGACGAATCCCCCTCTCCGGAGCCCCGAACGGACTCCAGATCAGCCCTCCCGAGAGAGATTAGGGCTTGGCGACGGCTCCGTTTCGTGAAATGTGACGAAACTTTCTCTGTGATTTTTTTCTCCCCGAGATGGTATATATGGAGTTGGAGTTGAGGTCGGAGGAGGTCCGGGGGGCCCACGAGATAGGAGGGCGCGCCCCTAGGGGGGGCACCCCACTGGCTCGTGGGCAGCCCGTGGGCCCCCTGACCTTGATTCTTTCGCCAAAAATTCTTATTAAATCTGAAAAGTGCCTTCGTGGATTTCCAGGACATTCTGAGAACTTTTCTTTTCTACACATGAAACAACATCATGGCAGTTCTGCTGAAAACAGCGTTAGTCCGGGTTAGTTTCATTCAAATCATGCAAGTTAGAGTCCAAAACAAGGGCAAAAGTGTTTGGAAAAGTAGATACGTTGGAGACGTATCAGGGTGCCACAGGCTTGGTATCAGAGCAGGTCTGGCTGTAGGACGCCCTAGACCACGCGAACGTTAGAAAGCGGTAGTATAGACCCCAGTTGGTTTGTTGCACTTGATTGCTGCATTTGTTTGTTGCATAGCATGCATATAGCCTTAGTATTTGTACTAACGGTTTATCTGGTTAGTGCAGTTGGCATCGGTTCGGATCCACTATAGCTCAACCTTTGCATTTCTCTAGTTCCTTTTTCTTTCTGTGTTTGGTGTCATTTCTGTCCCAGCGGAGTGATGCCAAGTAATCCCGACACTATTTGCAAAAATGGTGCTCAGGTATTGCACCGATGTCTTTCCTTCAGTCCCTCCTATCATTTCGATGATGGACATGCTTCTATCCCGGATCGTTCTTTTATTTTGTCGTGTTGGTAACCCTTAATGATCTTAGTTATCAAGAAAAGGGCAATGTCAGCAGCTTCAGTTTTTCCCCGCTATCCTATTTCTTGGATGAGTACGGATCTTTTTTCGTCTACTTGATAATAATGTAGTTGCGACGTGCGTGTCCCACTACATGATTACCGAGTACGTCCTCGCCTCCGAGCTAGTTCAGGTTGCCACCTGGCTAAGCTAGCACTTGGTGTAGCGTTGTTTACACCAATTCTTCCACACATTTATTCGTCCTCGTGCACATCGTCACATTATGCTAGATCGTAGTACCGGAGATTCCGCGAAATTTGTGTGCTTAAGTAGGCATGCATATTATTGTGTGAGTAGCAGTAGTATGTGATGATTGCTTGATTAATTATATTAGTAGTATGCTTGTGTGCTCTAGTTTTAGTCGTTTCTTTTGTTCCTTTCTTTGGTCCTTCAGTGTTACAAATTTTTCCCTTATTAAAGTTGCTCGTCAGCCGACACTGGACCCAAAGAGTCAGCAAGAAATGCATATATTTGGAAACTCAGCTAAACAGAATGGAATTATCAGCTGACTGGAGTGAAATTGGGAATATCTTGTCTGGATGCAAAAGAAATCCTAGATGGACCGTCAGTATCAAGTTTGCGTTAGCATGCACTCATCACAACATAATGATTGAATCAGCAAGAAGATAAATTGTGTGCAAGGTTGACAGAATATTATCAAAGGTATGGCTCAGATACAAGTTTAATTTTTATTGAGGATGATTTTGGAACCCGATGTACCTGGAAGCAAGCAAAGATATGGCATATACTCAGAAAGGAAAATAGTCCTGCAAAACCCCGTTTCATGCAAGAAATCAATAGCAAAAATATTCAGGTGGTTATATATGTGGAAATCAGTCCGCATATCACAATAAGAAGTTTCTGGTGTAAGCAACACACTTTTCCCTCGCAAGATACCAGAGAAGCTTCCAAGGCAAAATTCATCTATCTTCCTCAGTACGATACGTGGATGATTTCCCGTGCAAGGTACTTTGTCTTCTACAATAAGCAACCGCAAAAGCTTCCAGCATAAGGAACTGAGTATTTCCCCAGCAAAGTCTTTAAGGGGGTAAGCTTCTGAAGCATGATACCGAGTCTTCTTCAGCAAGCTATCCGATGAAAGTTTCGAGCACAAACCAGCAAATATTCCTCAGTAAGACATTGGTACAAGGTAGTACGTTGTGAATTGACAGCATATGGCAGTGAATCCCAAGAATTAGATCGGAAACATTTTGGTCAGAATCAAGAATTAGTCAGAATACACGTATGTCTCGGAATCAGGTCCTCATATATATGCAATGAGCATACCACCAAGATCTTACAAGTCACTCGGATGAGGATTGACGACATCAATGTAACACCCACGATGCGGCTATATCTCCCACGTGTCGAAGCACGACTTAGAGGCATAACCGCATGGTGGTTTCGTCGCAAGAAGGGTCATCTTCACACAATCCCATGCAATGAACAAGAATGGGATAAAGAGAGTTGGCTTACAATCGCCACTTCACACAATACCTAATTAAGATCATACATCATTCAAAATACACTCATAGACCGGCTACGGTCAAGTTCAAATGAAAAGAAGACAACCCCAAATGCTAGATCCCCGATCGTCCCGACTGGGCTCCACTACTGATCATCTGTAAACGATACATAGTAACGACCAAGGTCCTCGTCAAACTCCCACTTGAGCTCGGTTGCACCATCTGCGCTGGTATCCTCGGCACCTGCATCTGTTTTCGTAGAATCTGTGAGCCACGGGGACTCAGCAATCTCACACCCACGAGATCAAGACTATTTAAGCTCATAGGTAGGAAAAGGGGTGATATGGTGGAGCTGCAGCAATGACTAAGCATATATGGTGGCTAACATACGCAAGTGAGAGCGAGAAGAGAAGCAACCCATCGGTCGAGAAGCTACAAGTGATCAAGAAGTGATCCTGAAACTACTTACGTCAAGCATAACTCAAACCGTGTTCACTTCCCGGACTCCACCGAGAAGAGACCATCACGGCTACACACACGGTTGATGCATTTTAATGAAGTCAAGTGACAAGTTATCTACAACCGGACATTAACAAATT
Source organism: Triticum dicoccoides (assembly GCF_002162155.2). Taxonomy (NCBI): domain Eukaryota; kingdom Viridiplantae; phylum Streptophyta; class Magnoliopsida; order Poales; family Poaceae; genus Triticum; species Triticum dicoccoides. Next base: position 630,199,274 of record NC_041385.1, read on the forward strand.
CCCATCTGCCTCATAACCGCGGGCACGGCTTTCGAAAGATAATATACCCTGCAGGGGTGTCCCAACTTAGCCCATCACAAGCTCTCAGGGTCAACGAAGGATATACCTTCTCCTGGGAAGACCCGATCAGCCTCGGAATCCCGGTTCACAAAACATTTCGACAATGGTAAAACAAGACAAGCAAAGCCGCATGATGTACCGACAAATCCCGATAGGAATCGCACGTATCTCATTCTCAGGGCACACCGGATGGGCAAGACGTCGGGTTGGTATAGACCCTGGTTGCCCAGGGGACGCCGGACATCGCCCAGGTTGAACCAGCACTCGACGGAACACTGGCCCGGGGGGGTAAATAAAGATGACCCTCGGGCTCGCGAAAACCCAAGGGAAAAAGGCTTAGGTGGCAAATGGTAAAACCAAGGTTGGGCCTTGCTAGAGGAGTTTTATTCAAACCAAACTGTCAAGGGGGTCCCATAAATCACCCAACCGTGTAAGGAACGCAAAATCAAGGAACATAACACTGGTATGACGGAAACTAGGGCGGCAAGAGTGGAACAAGTCACCAGGCATAGGGCCGAGACTTCCACCCTTTACCAAGTATATAAGGTGCATTAATTAAACGGGAGATATTGTGATAGCCCAAAATATCCATGTTCCGACCAGGAACAAACTTCATCTTCACCTGCAACTAAGAACGCTATAGGAGGGGCTGAGCAAAAGCGGTGACATAGCCAAACAACGGTTTGCTAGGACAGGATGGTTAGAGGTATGACATGGCAATAGGGAGGCATGATAAACAGTGGCAGGTAGAGCTAACATAGCGATAGAGCGAGTACTAGCAAGCAAAGATAGAAGTGATATCGTAGGTATGGTCATCTTGCCTGCAAGGTTCTCAGAGTTGTTGAAGGCTTGATCCTCATTAGCGTACTCAACAGATTCCTCATGCACGTACTCGTCTCCCGGCTCTACTCAAAGCAAGAACACAAGCAAAGGAACCACAATAAATCACGGTGCAATGCACAAGCAACATGATGCAATACATGTCATGGTATGCGAGATGTGATATGCAATGCGTATGCGTGCTCCGGGAGGAAAAAGGATGAACAAGGCATCAACTTGGCAAACCAAGTATGGCGCTGGAAAGATGAGATGATTTCGGTTGAAATCGATATAAAGATCACCGCGAACGGATGCACGGTTTGCAAATGGCAAGCAAAACAAGAATGGCACAAAGCTGCGATTAACAGCACGATGCTACTTAGCATGCAACAAGAAACTATGCTACAACAACTTATAATAGCAAAACAAGACATGGCATGATTCTACTCAAAGCATAGATCAAAAGTCCCTTACTGTCCATGAGCCAAAAAGGACCAGAATATATCATGGCACCCATGTTAACATAGCAAGTTTTTATTAACAGTTCTAGACTTAGTGAAGTTTCAGGACATGGCAAAAACAGATTCAACATGGCATCTTTACAAGCTTGATTAACTCACTACAAGGCATGTCATGGCATGTAACAAGTTCTAGCAGGAAGTAGACATGAAAATGAAGCTATCCATGTGCAAAACAACCACATAGCATATTTGCATGAATAAACACATAGAAGACAAAACAGCAACATGAAGTGAGATGACATGTCCATGAACTTGCTCAAATGCAGAAACTAATGCCCCCATTGGATTGGTGGATTTTTCTACCCCAAAAACATATATAATATGTTGGGGTTGCTGTAGAAAAATCATCACAAGTGCAATAAGTTAGAAACTGCCCTAAGTGGAATATGACAGATTTGGCATTTTCCTAAATTGGAAACGTCCATAAATGGACTTACCCGAAATGGATAGATTCCAAATGTCAGAAATGGACTATTCGCTGGGAAATAAAAATAAAAATAAAAAAAGGAAAAACAGGGGCTAAGGGAGGATGACAGGTGGGGCCACCCTGTCATACACACACACGGTGCAAAATAAACAGAAAAAGAGGGGGGGAGTTTTACTTGCGCCCGCGGGGGATCGAACCCGGGATGCTGGGGTGCAACCGAGTGGCTCGAGCCACTGGGCTAGGCGACGATGGCTGACAGAGGAGGGGGTTCTTCTCCTCTTACCTACTGCTACAGCGTCTACTAAAACAGAGGAAGTAGAGGAAAGCAACGGCGCGGCCAGAGGCGGTGGAGGGATCACCGGAGCAGCTCCGGCGACCTAACGGAGTGGCGGATGGGTGCTACGGGATCACAAGAGGATCCCGCACTCGCGCTTGGAACGCACGACGCCCAACGGCGACGAAAACGCTGCCGGCGACAAGGTCCAGAGCGGGCGGCGACAAACTAGACCACGACGAGCCGCTGGGTTAAACAAGCGGCAGAGAGCACGGGTCTACCCTACATGATACGAAGACGCCGATGGACATGCGCAGAGACGCTAAGGAGGTCGGAGCACTCGTCGGAGACGAGGTCCGACGGCCGCGAGATCGGGCGCCCGCCGTGGCCGCGGTTAGAGCAAGCAAACGAGGGAGAAAAGGGGGCAGGAAGCTGTGCGTGCTCACCACAAGCACGGTGGTGCGCTTGGCTTGGCGGGAGGTGGACGAAGACGGCGATGGTGATGGTCGAACTTGTTCGGCGGCCGGGTTTGAAGACGAGGAAGAAGAGGTTGTTGCAGGGGCTCCGGCTCCACGTAGTCGACGATGGGGACGTAGTGGACGACAGGGAAGAAGAGGGACACGCTAGGCGGGGTAGTGACCGAAGGAGAGCACGCCGGCGACGAGGATGCACTCCCCGATGCGTTCGGGACGGTGATGGCGCGATCAATTTGGTGGCTAAACCTACCAGGAAACAGCGGCGGCGGACGAGGGAAAACCTAGGCGAATCAGGGGACAAGGAATTGGGGCTTAAAAAGGCTAGGGTGAGCGGCGCGAGCTCACGCGCGCTCGTGCTCGTGGTCCCCATGGCGACGGCGAGAGGAGAGGGAAAAGGTGGGTGCGGGGAGCAGGGTAGGCGCTGACGAGCGGGGCCAAACTGGCCACGTGGCGAGGGTCTAATGGGGGTGCACGCGCGCGTAGGTGAGAAAAAGCAGGGAGGAGAATACCGAGCGGGCCGGCTGGCGCGATGGGCCAGCTGACGCGGGGTGCGAGCTGGGCCAGCCTGGGAGGCCGAGGCCCAGGGAGGTTGCTGCTGCTGGCTAAAATGCTGATGCATTTCCCTTTTCCTTCAGGCAGAAAACAAAAGGAAAAGCACAGGGGAATTTGGGAGGAATTTGAGAAAAGTGACCATATTGTCAAGGACCTGAGATTGGGTAGAATTTGATAAAATTGATCTGGGCATTTTTAGAGGAAATAAAATAATTCAAGTTTGAATTGAGTGCAAACTTGAGCCATTTTAAAACCTAACCAAAACAACTTATAAAAAGGCTGAAATCTAACAGGGAGGTAAATGATATGGTGATAGAATATTGAGGCAAAGTTGAACATTAATGAAGGAGGGTAAAATGGCACTTGCAAAAAAAGAAAGAAGGAGAAGGAAAGAAGGTGGTGATGCATGGATCACCCATAGAACATGCAACAACATATCATGCATGCATAACATGGAAATGCAAGTTGACATAAGCACAACACAACATTGATATGCACATGATGCAAACATATGATGGAAAAAAGGAATATGACAAGAATTGCAAACGCAAAATGACAAGGTAAGCATGGCAATGAAATGAGTAGAACAACATAACAAAACAAAATGAGACCACAAGATGGGACCCCGAATGGAATTGGATGGAGACCAACATAGATATACTGCCAAATATGGAAGTTTACATCTGGGGTGTTACAACACTCCACCACTACAAGAGGATCTCGTCCCGAGATCTAGGACTGAAAGAACTCCGGATATTCGGAACAGAGGTGATCCTCGCGCTCCCAGGTGGCTTCTCGGTCGGAATGGTGTGACCACTTCACTTTCAGGAATTTGATTGACTTGTTGCGAGTCTTGCGCTCGGTTTCTTCAAGAATAGCAACGGGGTGCTCATGATAAGAGAGATCTTCTTGGAGGTTGATTTCTTCGAAGTTGATAGTGCGCTCAGGAGTCTTGAAGCACTTGCGAAGCTGTGACACGTGAAACACATCGTGCACGTTCATGAAGTTGGACGGAAGCTCAAGTTGATAGGCGAGGTCACCTCTTTTGCCAATGATCTTGAAAGGACCCACGTATCTAGGGGCAAGCTTCCCTTTGATACCGAAGCGATGAGTGCCTTTCATTGGAGAGACGCGGAGGTAGACATGGTCTCCAATTTCAAAAGCCAAGTCACAGTGCTTGCTATCATAGTAACTCTTTTGGCGCGATTGCGCGGCTTTGAGATTCTCACGAATGACTTTGCACATTTCTTCGGCTTCTGTGATCAAGTCGTTGCCAAGAAGTTGGCGTTCACCTGTCACGGACCAATTGAGAGGAGTATGGCACTTTCTGCCATAGAGAATTTCGAATGGGGCCTTGACCGAACTCGCTTGGAAGCTGTTGTTGTAGGAGAACTCGGCATATGGAAGACAATCTTCCCACTTCATACCGAAATAGATGACACAAGCCCTGAGCATATCTTCAAGGATTTGATTGACTCGCTCAACTTGGCCACTTGTTTGAGGATGGAAAGCTGTGCTGAAACGAATGTTGGTGCCCATGGCCTTCTGAAAGGAGTCCCAGAACTTAGAAGTGAAGATGCTTCCACGATCTGAAGATATCAATTGTGGAATGCCGTGCAAGGAGACAATTCTGGAGGTGTAAAGCTCTGCCAGCTGAACTGTTGTGATAGATTCTTTGATAGGATGGAAATGAGCCACTTTAGTAAGCTTGTCAATGACAATGAAGATAGCATCATTTCCATGCTTGGACTTAGGAAAACCAGTCATGAAGTCCATCTCGATATGGTCAAACTTCCATTCCGGAATAGCAAGAGGTTGAACGAGACCAGCTAGTCATTGGTGTTCTGCTTTCACCCTTCTGCAGACATCACATTCGTTCACAAATTGAGCAATCTCTCGCTTCATTCGAGTCCACCAATACGACTGCTTGAGGTCATGGTACATCTTTGTACTTCCAGGATGAATGGATAGGAGGGAATTGTGTGCCTCATTCATGATTACTTTTCTCAGATCACCTTTAGGAACCACAATTCGATCCTCGAAGAAAAGAGTATCTTTGTCATCCAAGCGATAGCACTTGTATTTGGGAATGCCCTGGTCAATACCACGTTTCACCTTCTTCACCATGGTATCCAGGAGTTGTGCCTCACGAATTTGATCTTCCAAAGCAGGAGAGACTATGAGGTTGGCAAGAAAGCCTTGAGGAACAACTTGAAGATTCAGCTTGCAGAAAGCTTCATAGAGATCCGGTTGAAATGGCTTGAGAATTAGACTGTTGCAATAAGCCTTTCTACTCAGAGCATCTGCAATCACATTCGCCTTGCCAGGAGTATATTCAATACTCGGATTGTACTCTTGAATCATTTTGACCCATCGAGTTTGCCTGAGGTTGAGGTTGGGTTGAGTGAAGATATACTTGAGGCTCTTGTGATCGGTGAAAATGTCCACTTGCCTTCTCAATAAGAGATGTCTCCATGTTATCAATGCATGGACAACTGCCGCCAACTCAAGATCGTGAGTGGGGTAGTTCTTTTCGTTGGGCTTCAACTAACGAGAGGTATAGGCCACAACTTTTTTCCCTTGCATCAACACAGCACCGAGACCTTGAAGGGGAGCATCACAGAATACTTTGAATGGCTTGGATTCATCAGGAGGAGTCAAGACAGGAGCTGTGACTAGCTTCTCTTTGAGGGTGTTGAAAGCGACGTCACACTCAGGCGTCCATACATACTTGACATGCTTCTGGAGGAGGTTGGAAAGAGGCTTTGCAATCTTAGAGAAGTTCTCAACGAATCTTCGGCAATAGCTTGCAAGACCAAGAAAATTGCGGAGCTGCTTGACATTCTGAGGAGGTTCCCAATTCACAACAGCAGACACCTTCGCGGGATTAACTGCAATGCCCTTGGCAGAGATGATATGACCAAGGTAAAGAACTTCATCAAGCCAGAACTCACATTTGGAAAACTTCGCATAGAATTGATGCTCTCTAAGCTTGTCGAGCACCAATCGCAAATGTTTGGCATGATCCTGCTTATTCTTGGAGAAGACCAAGATATCATCGAGATACACCAGAACAAATTCATTGGTGTAGGGGTTGAAGATAAAGTTCATCATGCGAGAGAATGTTGGAGGAGCATTGACAAGGCCGAAAGACATGACAGTATATTCATAAGAACCATAGCTTGTTATGAATGCTGTCTTGGGAATATCTTGTTCACGAATGCGAATCTGATGATAACCCATACGAAGGTCAAGCTTGGAGAATACTTTAGCACCTTTGAGTTGCTCGAAAAGCTCATTGATGTTTGGAAGTGGATACTTGTTCTTGATTGTCTTCTTGTTCAATGGACGGTAATCGACGCAAAGTCGGTCCGTGCCATCCTTCTTTTGGACAAAAAGAACTCCACAACCCCATGGAGATGAACTCGATCTGATCAAACCCAGACGCTCTTGTTCATCGAGCTGTTTCTTCAATTCCTTCAGCTCCTTGGGTCCAAGCTTGTATGGACGCTTGCAAACGGGTTCAGTTCTAGGCTCAAGATCAATAACGAACTCGACTGGCCGATGAGGAGGCATACCCGGAAGCTCTTCTGGAAAGACATCTTGGTACTCACAAACGACTGGAATTTGAGAAATAGCATCCAACTCTCCCTTCTCATTGAGAGAAAACAACCGAATGGTTTCATCACGAGCGGCATAGATGATAACATCCTCAAAAGGGTGTGTCAATTGAATCTGCCTGGCAGCACAATCAAGCTAAGCCTTGTGCTTAGAAAGCCAGTCCATCCCGAGAATTAGATCAATATCAGAGTCGCCAAGAACCATTGGAGAAGATAGAAATCTATAGTCGCCCATCTTGATAGAAACATCCGGAGCCATCATTTTGGTGTTCATGAATAAACCCGGAGAGGAAACCGCTATCGGCTTAGGTAGATCAACAGTATGCAAATCGTGCATGGATGCAAAAGGCTTTGATATGAATGAAATAGAAGCACCCGTATCAAATAAAACTTTTGCAGGAATATCATTAACTGGAAGATTACCCATTATCACGTCAGAAGAATCCTCTGCCTTAGCTGCATTCATCATGTTCACCTTTGCAGACTTTGGATTATGCTTGACCACTGCATTGCTTGCAGATCTCACAGGAGGAGGAGGAGGAAGGCGCCTTTGATTGAAGCATTTGTTCGCGTAGTGACCTTTTTGCTGGCACTTGTTGCAAGTCACTTCTGAGAGCGGACGATGATAAGGAGCATTTGACCTTGGAGCTTGAGGCTGAGACTTGTTCTGATAGCCTGGGTTGGGTGGGTGGGAAGATCCACGACCACCTGAGTTCTTCTGTTGGTAAGGCTGACGAAACGGAGGAGGAGGAAGGTAGAACTTCTGTTGCTTAGCTGCCACTTGTGAGGAAGAAGAAGACTGCACTACATCCCTGATTCTCTTCTTAGAAGCCTCACACTTGAGCTGAGCACCTTCTTGCTTGAGTGCCATATTGTAGAATTGATCAAACTGAGTAGGCTCAACAAGAACGAGAGCTAACTGCAGATCCTCTCTAAGGCCACCTCTGAATTGATAGATCATACTCTTCTCATCAGGAACATCTTGCTTAGCGAAGCGAGCAAGTTTCTGAAACTGCTTGTTGTATTCATACACTGACATGTTGCCTTGCTTGAGATTGCGGAACTCCTCACGCTTTCTCTCAACAACACTGGTAGGAATGTGGTGAGCTTTAAAGTCCCGACAGAAGTCGGTCCAAGTAATCACTCGACCTCCTCTGGAATCCTTGTATTGCTGGAACCAATCAGCTGCTTGATCCTTGAGATGAAAAGAAGCGAACTTGACGTAGTCCTCAGGCCTGACATTGCTGCATTCAAAATGCTTGTTGATATCCACGAGCCAATCATTGGCGTCTGTGGCCTCGACACAGTAGCTGAAAGACTTCGGCTGATTTGCAAGGAATTGGTTGAGGGTAGGAAATAGAGGCTGATGATTGAACTGCCCTTGACCTTGATTCACTTGGTTGCGTTGGCCTTGGTTGCGCTCTTGCATGAGCTGGATCATCATCTAAAATTGGCATTTGTGGCTGCCATCAAAGCTTGCCATGCCTCCGGAGGCGAAGGTGGAGGTGGAGGGTTCTCCTGACTCCCATCATTGCGTTCCCGATTCTGACGCGTTGGCGGAGCCATCCTGAAGAGGTGACATCCGTTAGCATCTTGATAGACAGATAGACAAGTTGAATCAACGGATAGAAATTGCCACATATAGTCTTCACAATAAACATTCGGACAAGGATGAACGAATGAATTCCCAAAGCTAACATCACACATCCATTAAGGTGAGAAGCCACTTGATAAGAGATTGATGAATGAAATAAACAAGGTACAACTTGAACAAATAAGTGGTAAGGATTACCCAATCACAAACCAAATATCTGTGGGAAGAAATGCTAGAGCTACTTGAATCCCACCTATAAACTCCTGAAACTTTCTGGTTATGCAATCATGTGTTGGGGATACAGGGGAAGCAATGTATCTCACCCAAACTAACAATCCCTACATCCAGTTGTATCCAACCGTCAACACATAACCAATAAACCTTCAGAAATCGTGTACCTCAACCTTCGAAAAGCACCCGTTATACGAGTTATGGCAATACTCCTGAACTCCCGCCCTAGTACTGGGTGGCGTCGAGGTTATCTCACCAACAACTACATAAAAGAGATTTTCGATGTCGGCAAAACTCAGGTATTCCAGAACTGCAACGATAAAATTGTGACGACAACACCTCGGAGCTCAACTCCCCGGGTCAAAGCCACATAATAGACAGGAGGCACCAAGAACAATGTTCTCGTCACAAAACCATCGGAACGATTCCAAGATACCCGCGTGATCCTAAAAAAAAATTAGTGATATTTGAGAAGAGGACAGTCAAAACATCTACGTCAGGAGACCTCACCATAGCGACGAAGGAACTGAGGAGTAAAAAGAATCCTACTCTCCGATATATATAATCCTAAGACTCAAAACATTTTTGTTCTAGAATCAACATCGCCAGCAAACAATCAAGCAGGGGGCTCCTAAGTCGGGGATGGCTCTGATTACCAACTTCTAACACCCACGATGCGGCTATATCTCCCACGTGTTGAAGCACGACTTAGAGGCATAACCGCATGGTGGTTTTGTCGCAAGAAGGGTCATCTTCACAGAATCCCATGTAATGAACAAGAATGGGATAAAGAGAGTTGGCTTAAAATCGCCACTTCACACAATACATAATTAAGATCATACATCATTCAAAATACACTCATAGACCGGCTATGGTCAAGTTCAAATGAAAAGAAGACAACCCCAAATGCTAGATCCCCGATCGTCCCGACTGGGCTCCACTACTGATCATCTGGAAACGATACATAGTAACGACCAAGGTCCTCGTCAAACTCCCACTTGAGCTTGGTTGCGCCATCTGCGCTGGTATCCTCGGCACCTGCATCTGTTTTGGTAGAATCTGTGAGCCACGGGGACTCAGCAATCTCACACCCGCGAGATCAAGACTATTTAAGCTCATAGGTAGGAAAAGGGGTGATATGGTGGAGCTGCAGCAAGCACTAAGCATATATGGTGGCTAACATACGCAAGTGAGAGTGAGAAGAGAAGCAACGCATCGGTCGAGAAGCTAGCAGTGATTAAGAAGTGATCCTAAAACTACTTACGTCAAGCATAACTCAAACTGTGTTCACTTCCCGGACTCCGCCGAGAAGAGACCATCACGGCTACACACACGGTTGATGCATTTTAATGAAGTCAAGTGACAAGTTATCTACAACCGGACATTAACAAATTCCCATCTGACTCATAACCGCGGGCACGGCTTTCAAAAGATAATATACCCTGCAGGGGTGTCCCAACTTAGCCCATCACAAGCTCTCACGGTCAACGAAGGATATACCTTCTCCCGGGAAGACCCGATCAGCCTCGGAATCCCGGTTCGCAAAACATTTCGACAATGGTAAAACAAGACCAGCAAAGCCGCCCGATGTGCCGACAAATCCCGATAGGAGTCGCACGTATCTTGTTCTCAGGGCACACCGAATGGCAAGACGTCGGGTTGGTATAGACCCTGGTTGCCCAGGGGACGCCGGACATCGCCTAGGTTGAACCAGCACTCGAAGGAACACTGGCCCCGGGGGGGG
>NC_041385.1:630209601-630287188 GCF_002162155.2 Triticum dicoccoides
CATTTTAATGAAGTCAAGTGACAAGTTATCTACAACCGGACATTAACAAATTCCCATCTGACTCATAACCGCGGGCACGGCTTTCAAAAGATAATATACCCTGCAGGGGTGTCCCAACTTAGCCCATCACAAGCTCTCACGGTCAACGAAGGATATACCTTCTCCCGGGAAGACCCGATCAGCCTCGGAATCCCGGTTCGCAAAACATTTCGACAATGGTAAAACAAGACCAGCAAAGCCGCTCGATGTGCCGACAAATCCCGATAGGAGTCGCACGTATCTCGTTCTCAGGGCACACCGAATGGGCAAGACGTCGGGTTGGTATAGACCCTGGTTGCCCAGGGGACGCCGGACATCGCCTAGGTTGAACCAGCACTCGAAGGAACACTGGCCCCGGGGGGGGGTAAATAAAGATGACCCTCGGGCTCGCGAAAACCCAAGGGAAAAAGGCTTAGGTGGCAAATGGTAAAACCAAGGTTGGGCCTTGCTGGAGGAGTTTTATTCAAAGCGAACTGTCAAGGGGTCCCATAAATCACCCAACCGTGTAAGGAACGCAAAATCAAGGAACATAACACCGGTATGACGGAAACTAGGGCGGCAAGAGTGGAACAAGTCACCAGGCATAGGGCCGAGCCTTCCACCCTTTACCAAGTATATAAGGTGCATTAATTAAATGGGAGATATTGTGATATCCCAAAATATCCATGTTCCGACCAGGAACAAACTTCATCTTCACCTACAACTAACAACGCTATAGGAGGGGCTGAGCAAAAGCGGTGACATAGCCAAACAACGGTTTGCTAGGACAGGATGGTTAGAGGTATGACATGGCAATAGGGAGGCATGATAAACAGTGGCAGGTAGAGCTAACATAGCGATAGAGCGAGTAACAGAGTTGTCGAAGGTATGGTCATCTAGCCTGCAAGGTTCTCAGAGTTGTCGAAGGCTTGATCCTCGTTAGCGTACTCAACAGGTTCCTCGTGCACATACTCATCTCCCGGCTCTACCCAAAGCAAGAACACAAGCAAAGGAACCACAATAAATCACGGTGCAATGCACAAGCAACATGATGCAATACATGTCATGATATGCGAGATGTGATATGCAATGCGTATGCGTGCTCCGGGAGGAAAAAGGATGAACAAGGCATCAACTTGTCAAACCAAGTATGCCGTTGGAAAGATGAGATGATTTCGGTTGAAATTGATATAAAGATCACCGGAAACGGATGCACGGTTTGCAAATGGCAAGTAAAACAAGAATGGCACAAAGCTGCGATTAACAGCACGATGCTACTTAGCATGCAACAAGAAACTATGCTACAGCAACTTATAATAGCAAAACAATACATGGCATGATTCTACTCAAAGCATAGATCAAAAGTCCCTTACTGTCCATGAGCCAAAAAGGACCAGAATATATCATGGCACCCATGTTAACATAGCAAGTTTTTATTAACAGTTCCAGACTTAGTGAAGTTTCAAGACATGGCAAAAACAGATTCAACATGGCATCTTTACAAGATTGATTAACTCACTACAAGGCATGTCATAGCATGTAAAAGGTTCTAGCAGGAAGTAGACATGAAAATGAAGCTATCCATGTGCAAAACAACCACATAGAATATTTGCATGAACAAACACATAAAAGACAAAACAGCAACATGAAGTGAGATGACATGTTCATGAACTTGCTCAAATGCAGAAACTAATGCCCCCACTGGATTGGTGGGATTTTTTTACCCCAAAAATATATATAATATGTTGGGGTTGCTGTAGAAAAATCATCGCAAGTGCAATAAGTTAGAAACTGCCCTAAGTGGAATATGACAGATTTGGCATTTTCCTAAATTGGAAACATCCAGAAATGGACTTACCCAAAATGGATAGATTCCAAATGCCAGAAATGGACTATTCGATGGGAAATAAAAATAAAAATAAAAAAAGGAAAAACGGGGGCTAAGGGAGGATGACAGGTGGGGCCACCCTGTCATACACACACACAGTGCAAAATAAACAGAAAAGGAGGGGGGGGAGTTTTACTTGCGCCCGCGGGGGATCGAACCCGGGATGCTGGGGTGCAACCGAGTGGCTCGAGCCACTGGGCTAGGCGACGATGGCTGAAGGAGGAGGGGGTTCTTCTCCTCTTACCTACTGCTACAGCGTCTACCAAAACAGAGGAAGCAGAGGAAAGCAACGGCGCGGCCAGAGGCGGCGGAGGTATCACCGGAGCAGCTCCGGCGACCTAACGGAGTGGCGGATGGGTGCTACGGGATCGCAAGAGGATCCCGCACTCGCGCTTGGAACGCACGACGCCCAACGGCGATGGAAACGCTGCCGGCGACGAGGTCCAGAGCGGGCGGCGACAAACTAGACCACGATGAGCCGCTGGGTTAAACAAGCGGCAGAGAGCACGGGTCTACCCTACATGATACGAAGACGTTGATGGACACGCGCAGAGACGCTAAGGAGGTCGGAGCACTCGCCGGAGACGAGGTCCGACGGTGGCGAGATCGGGCGCCCACGGGGGCCACGGTTAGAGCAAGCAAACGAGGGGGGAAAGGGGGCAGGAAGCTGTGCGTGCTCACCACAAGCACAGTGGTGCGCTTGGCTTGGCGGGAGGTGGACGAAGACGGCGATGGTGATGGTCGAACTTGTTCACCGGCTGGGTTCGAAGACGAGGAAGAAGAGGTCGTTGCTGGGGCTCCGGCTCCACGTAGTCGATGACGGGGACGTAGTGGACGACGGGGAAGAAGAGGGACACGCTAGGCGGGGTAGAGACCGAAGGAGAGCACGCCGGTGATGAGGACCCGCTTCCCGATGCGTTCGGGACGGTGATGGCGCGATCGATCTGGTGGCTAAACCTACCAGGAAACGGCGGCGGCGGACGAGGGGAACCCTAGGCGAAGCATGGGACAAGGAATTGGGGCTTAAAAAGGCTAGGGTGAGCGGCGCGACCTCACGCGCGCTCGTGCTCGCGGTCCCCATGGCGACGGCGAGAGGAGAGGGAAAAGGTGGGTGCGGGGAGCAGGGTAGGTGCTGACAAGCGGGGCCAAACTGGCCACGTGGCGAGGGTCTAACGGGGGTGCACGCGTGCGTAGGTGAGAAAAAGCAGGGAGGAGAAGACCGAGCGGGCCGGCTGGCGCGATGGGCCAGCTGACGCGGGGTGCGAGCTGGGCCGGCCTGGGAGGCCGAGGCCCAGGGGGTTGCTGCTGCTGGCTAAAATGCTGATGCATTTCCCTTTTCCTTCAGGAAGAAAACAAAAGGAAAAGCACAGGGGAATTTGGGAGGAATTTGAGAAAAGTGACCATATTCTCAAGGACCTGAGATTGGGTAGAATTTGATAAAATTGATCTAGGCATTTTTAGAGGAAATAAAATAATTCAAGTTTGAATTGAGTGCAAACTTGAGCCATTTTAAAACCTAACCGAAACAACTTATAAAAAGGCTGAAATCTAATAGGGAGGTAAATGACATGGTGATAGAATATTGAGGCAAAGTTGAACATTAATGAAGGACGGTAAAATGGCACTTGCAAAAAAAGAAAGAAGGAGAAGGAAAGAAGGTGGTGATGCATGGATCACCCATAGAACATGCAACAACATATCATGCATGCATAACATGGAAATGCAAGTTGACATAAGCACAACACAGCATTGATATGCACATGATGCAAACATATGATGGAAAAAAGGAATATGACAAGAATTGCAAACGCAAAATGACAAGGTAAGCATGGCAATGAAATGAGTAGAACAACATAACAAAACAAAATGAGACCACAAGATGGGACCCCGAATGGAATTGGATGGAGACCAACATAGATATACTGCCAAATATGGAAGTTTACATCTGGGGTGTTACAACACTCCACCACTACAAGAGGATCTCGTCCCGAGATCTAGGACTGAAAGAACTCCGGATATTCGGAACAGAGGTGATCCTCGCGCTCCCAGGTGGCTTCTCGGTCGGAATGGTGTGACCACTTCACTTTCAGGAATTTGATTGACTTGTTGCGAGTCTTGCGCTCGGTTTCTTCAAGAATAGCAACGGGGTGCTCATGATAAGAGAGATCTTCTTGGAGGTTGATTTCTTCGAAGTTGATAGTGCGCTCAGGAGTCTTGAAGCACTTGCGAAGCTGTGACACGTGAAACACATCGTGCACGTTCATGAAGTTGGACGGAAGCTCAAGTTGATAGGCGAGGTCGCCTCTTTTGCCAATGATCTTGAAAGGACCCACGTATCTAGGGGCAAGCTTCCCTTTGATACCGAAGCGATGAGTGCCTTTCATTGGAGAGACGCGGAGGTAGACATGGTCTCCAATTTCAAAAGCCAAGTCACGGTGCTTGCTATCATAGTAACTCTTTTGGCGCGATTGCGCGGCTTTGAGATTCTCACGAATGACTTTGCACATTTCTTCGGCTTCTGTGATCAAGTCGTTGCCAAGAAGTTGGCGTTCACCTGTCACGGACCAATTGAGAGGAGTATGGCACTTTCTGCCATAGAGAATTTCGAATGGGGCCTTGACCGAACTCGCTTGGAAGCTATTGTTGTAGGAGAACTCGGCATATGGAAGACAATCTTCCCACTTCATACCGAAATAGATGACACAAGCCCTGAGCATATCTTCAAGGATTTGATTGACTCGCTCAACTTGGCCACTTGTTTGAGGATGGAAAGCTGTGCTGAAACGAATGTTGGTGCCCATGGCCTTCTGAAAGGAGTCCCAGAACTTAGAAGTGAAGATGCTTCCACGATCTGAAGATATCAATTGTGGAATGCCGTGCAAGGAGACAATTCTGGAGGTGTAAAGCTCTGCCAGCTGAACTGTTGTGATAGATTCTTTGATAGGATGGAAATGAGCCACTTTAGTAAGCTTGTCAATGACAATGAAGATAGCATCATTTCCATGCTTGGACTTAGGAAAACCAGTCACGAAGTCCATCTCGATATGGTCAAACTTCCATTCCGGAATAGCAAGAGGTTGAACGAGACCAGCTAGTCATTGGTGTTCTGCTTTCACCCTTCTGCAGACATCACATTCGTTCACAAATTGAGCAATCTCTCGCTTCATTCGAGTCCACCAATACGACTGCTTGAGGTCATGGTACATCTTTGTACTTCCAGGATGAATGGATAGGAGGGAATTGTGTGCCTCATTCATGATTACTTTTCTCAGATCACCTTTAGGAACCACAATTCGATCCTCGAAGAAAAGAGTATCTTTGTCATCCAAGCGATAGCACTTGTATTTGGGAATGCCCTGGTCAATACCACGTTTCACCTTCTTCACCATGGTATCCAGGAGTTGTGCCTCACGAATTTGATCTTCCAAAGCAGGAGAGACTATGAGGTTGGCAAGAAAGCCTTGAGGAACAACTTGAAGATTCAGCTTGCAGAAAGCTTCACAGAGATCCGGTTGAAATGGCTTGAGAATTAGACTGTTGCAATAAGCCTTTCTGCTCAGAGCATCTGCAATCACATTCGCCTTGCCAGGAGTATATTCAATACTCGGATTGTACTCTTGAATCATTTTGACCCATCGAGTTTGCCTGAGGTTGAGGTTGGGTTGAGTGAAGATATACTTGAGGCTCTTGTGATCGGTGAAAATGTCCACTTGCCTTCTCAATAAGAGATGTCTCCATGTTATCAATGCATGGACAACTGCCGCCAACTCAAGATCGTGAGTGGGGTAGTTCTTTTCGTTGGGCTTCAACTAACGAGAGGTATAGGCCACAACTTTTTTCCCTTGCATCAACACAGCACCGAGACCTTGAAGGGGAGCATCACAGAATACTTCGAATGGCTTGGATTCATCAGGAGGAGTCAAGACAGGAGTTGTGACTAGCTTCTCTTTGAGGGTGTTGAAAGCGACGTCACACTCAGGCGTCCATACATACTTGACATGCTTCTGGAGGAGGTTGGAAAGAGGCTTTGCAATCTTAGAGAAGTTCTCAACGAATCTTCGGCAATAGCTTGCAAGACCAAGAAAACTGCGGAGCTGCTTGACATTCTGAGGAGGTTCCCAATTCACAACAGCAGACACCTTCGCGGGATTAACTGCAATGCCCTTGGCAGAGATGATATGACCAAGGTAAAGAACTTCATCAAGCCAGAACTCACATTTGGAAAACTTCGCATAGAATTGATGCTCTCTAAGCTTGTCGAGCACCAATCGCAAATGTTTGGCATGATCCTGCTTATTCTTGGAGAAGACCAAGATATCATCGAGATACACCAGAACAAATTCATTGGTGTAGGGGTTGAAGATAAAGTTCATCATGCGAGAGAATGTTGGAGGAGCATTGACAAGGCCGAAAGACATGACAGTATATTCATAAGAACCATAGCTTGTTCTGAATGCTGTCTTGGGAATATCTTGTTCACGAATGCGAATCTGATGATAACCCATACGAAGGTCAAGCTCGGAGAATACTTTAGCACCTTTGAGTTGCTCGAAAAGCTCATTGATGTTTGGAAGTGGATACTTGTTCTTGATTGTCTTCTTGTTCAATGGACGGTAATCGACGCAAAGTCGGTCCGTGCCATCCTTCTTTTGGACAAAAAGAACTCCACAACCCCATGGAGATGAACTCGATCTGATCAAACCCAGACGCTCTTGTTCATCGAGCTGTTTCTTCAATTCCTTCAGCTCCTTGGGTCCAAGCTTGTATGGACGCTTGCAAACGGGTTCAGTTCCAGGCTCAAGATCAATAACGAACTCGACTGGCCGATGAGGAGGCATACCCGGAAGCTCTTCTGGAAAGACATCTTGGTACTCACAAACGACTGGAATTTGAGAAATAGCATCCAACTCGCCCTTCTCATTGAGAGAAAACAACCGAATGGTTTCATCACGAGCGGCATAGATGATAACATCCTCAAAAGGGTGTGTCAATTGAATCTGCCTGGCAGCACAATCAAGCTAAGCCTTGTGCTTAGAAAGCCAGTCCATCCCGAGAATTAGATCAATATCAGAGTCGCCAAGAACCATTGGAGAAGATAGAAATCTATAGTCGCCCATCTTGATAGAAACATCCGGAGCCATCATTTTGGTGTTCATGAATAAACCCGGAGAGGAAACCGCTATCGGCTTAGGTAGATCAACAGTATGCAAATCGTGCATGGATGCAAAAGGCTTTGATATGAATGAAATAGAAGCACCCGTATCAAATAAAACTTTTGCAGGAATATCATTAACTGGAAGATTACCCATTATCACGTCAGAAGAATCCTCTGCCTTAGCTGCATTCATCATGTTCACCTTTGCAGACTTTGGATTATGCTTGACCACTGCATTGCTTGCAGATCTCACAGGAGGAGGAGGAGGAAGGCGCCTTTGATTGAAGCATTTGTTCGCGTAGTGACCTTTTTGCTGGCACTTGTTGCAAGTCACTTCTGAGAGCGGACGATGATAAGGAGCATTTGACCTTGGAGCTTGAGGCTGAGACTTGTTCTGATAGCCTGGGTTGGGTGGGTGGGAAGATCCACGACCACCTGAGTTCTTCTGTTGGTAAGGCTGACGAAACGGAGGAGGAGGAAGGTAGAACTTCTGTTGCTTAGCTGCCACTTGTGAGGAAGAAGAAGACTGCACTACATCCCTGATTCTCTTCTTAGAAGCCTCACACTTGAGCTGAGCACCTTCTTGCTTGAGTGCCATATTGTAGAATTGATCAAACTGAGTAGGCTCAACAAGAACGAGAGCTAACTGCAGATCCTCTCTAAGGCCACCTCTAAATTGATAGATCATACTCTTCTCATCAGGAACATCTTGCTTAGCGAAGCGAGCAAGTTTCTGAAACTGCTTGTTGTATTCATACACTGACATGTTGCCTTGCTTGAGATTGCGGAACTCCTCACGCTTTCTCTCAACAACACTGGTAGGAATGTGGTGAGCTTTAAAGTCCCGACAGAAGTCAGTCCAAGTAATCACTCGACCTCCTCTGGAATCCTTGTATTGCTGGAACCAATCAGCTGCTTGATCCTTGAGATGAAAAGAAGCGAACTTGACGTAGTCCTCAGGCCTGACATTGCTGCATTCAAAATGCTTGTTGATATCCATGAGCCAATCATTGGCGTATGTGGCCTCGACACAGTAGCTGAAAGACTTCGGCTGATTTGCAAGGAATTGGTTGAGGGTAGGAAATAGAGGCTGATGATTGAACTGCCCTTGACCTTGATTCCCTTGGTTGCCTTGGCCTTGGTTGCGCTCTTGCATGAGCTGGATCATCATCTGAAATTGGCATTTGTGGCTGCCATCAAAGCTTGCCATGCCTCCGGAGGCGAAGGTGGAGGTGGAGGGTTCTCCTGACTCCCATCATTGCGTTCCGGATTCTGACGCGTTGGCGGAGCCATCCTGAAGAGGTGACATCCGTTAGCATCTTGATAGACAGATAGACAAGTTGAATCAACGGATAGAAATTGCCACATATAGTCTTCACAATAAACATTCGGACAAGGATGAACGAATGAATTCCCAAATCTAACATCACACATCCATTAAGGTGAGAAGCCACTTGATAAGAGATTGATGAATGAAATAAACAAGGTACAACTGGAACAAATAAGTGGTAAGGATTACCCAATCACAAACCAAATATCTGTGGGAAGAAATGCTAGAGCTACTTGAATCCCACCTATAAACTCCTGAAACTTTCTGGTTATGCAATCAGGTGTTGGGGATACAGGGGAAGCAATATATCTCACCCAAACTAACAATCCCTACATCCAGTTGTATCCAACCGTCAACACATAACCAATAAACCTTCAGAAATCGTGTACCTCAACCTTCGAAAAGCACCCGTTATACGAGTTATGGCAATACTCCTGAACTCCCGCCCTAGTACTGGGTGGCGTCGAGGTTATCTCACCAACAACTACATAAAAGAGATTTTCGATGTCGGCAAAACTCAGGTATTCCAGAACTGCAACGATAAAATTGTGACGACAACACCTCGGAGCTCAACTCCCCGGGTCAAAGCCACATAATAGACAGGAGGCACCAAGAACAATGTTCTCGTCACAAAACCATCGGAACGATTCCAAGATACCCGCGTGATCCTAAAAAAAATTTAGTGATATTTGAGAAGAGGACAGTCAAAACATCTACGTCAGGAGACCTCACCATAGCGACGAAGGAACTGAGGAGTAAAAAGAATCCTACTCTCCGATATATATAATCCTAAGACTCAAAACATTTTTGTTCTAGAATCAACATCGCCAGCAAACAATCAAGCAGGGGGCTCCTAAGTCGGGGATGGCTCTGATTACCAACTTGTAACACCCACGATGCGGCTATATCTCCCACGTGTTGAAGCACGACTTAGAGGCATAACCGCATGGTGGTTTTGTCGCAAGAAGGGTCATCTTCACAGAATCCCATGTAATGAACAAGAATGGGATAAAGAGAGTTGGCTTAAAATCGCCACTTCACACAATACATAATTAAGATCATACATCATTCAAAATACACTCATAGACCGGCTATGGTCAAGTTCAAATGAAAAGAAGACAACCCCAAATGCTAGATCCCCGATCGTCCCGACTGGGCTCCACTACTGATCATCTGGAAACGATACATAGTAACGACCAAGGTCCTCGTCAAACTCCCACTTGAGCTCGGTTGCGCCATCTGCGCTGGTATCCTCGGCACCTGCATCTGTTTTGGTAGAATCTGTGAGCCACGGGGACTCAGCAATCTCACACCCGCGAGATCAAGACTATTTAAGCTCATAGGTAGGAAAAGGGGTGATATGGTGGAGCTGCAGCAAGCACTAAGCATATATGGTGGCTAACATACGCAAGTGAGAGTGAGAAGAGAAGCAACGCATCGGTCGAGAAGCTAGCAGTGATCAAGAAGTGATCCTAAAACTACTTACGTCAAGCATAACTCAAACTGTGTTCACTTCCCGGACTCCGCCGAGAAGAGACCATCACGGCTACACACACGGTTGATTCATTTTAATGAAGTCAAGTGACAAGTTATCTACAACCGGACATTAACAAATTCCCATCTGACTCATAACCGCGGGCACGGCTTTCAAAAGATAATATACCCTGCAGGGGTGTCCCAACTTAGCCCATCACAAGCTCTCACGGTCAACGAAGGATATACCTTCTCCCGGGAAGACCCGATCAGCCTCGGAATCCCGGTTCGCAAAACATTTCGACAATGGTAAAACAAGACCAGCAAAGCCGCTCGATGTGCCGACAAATCCCGATAGGAGTCGCACGTATCTCGTTCTCAGGGCACACCGAATGGGCAAGACGTCGGGTTGGTATAGACCCTGGTTGCCCAGGGGACGCCGGACATCGCCTAGGTTGAACCAGCACTCGAAGGAACACTGGCCCCGGGGGGGGGTAAATAAAGATGACCCTCGGGCTCGCGAAAACCCAAGGGAAAAAGGCTTAGGTGGCAAATGGTAAAACCAAGGTTGGGCCTTGCTGGAGGAGTTTTATTCAAAGCGAACTGTCAAGGGGTCCCATAAATCACCCAACCGTGTAAGGAACGCAAAATCAAGGAACATAACACCGGTATGACGGAAACTAGGGCGGCAAGAGTGGAACAAGTCACCAGGCATAGGGCTGAGCCTTCCACCCTTTACCAAGTATATAAGGTGCATTAATTAAACGGGAGATATTGTGATATCCCAAAATATCCATGTTCCGACCAGGAACAAACTTCATCTTCACCTACAACTAACAACGCTATAGGAGGGGCTGAGCAAAAGCGGTGACATAGCCAAACAACGGTTTGCTAGGACAGGATGGTTAGAGGTATTACATGGCAATAGGGAGGCATGATAAACAGTGGCAAGTAGAGCTAACATAGCGATAGAGCGAGTAACAGAGTTGTCGAAGGTATGGTCATCTAGCCTGCAAGGTTCTCAGAGTTGTCGAAGGCTTGATCCTCGTTAGCGTACTCAACAGGTTCCTCGTGCACATACTCATCTCCCGGCTCTACCCAAAGCAAGAACACAAGCAAAGGAACCACAATAAATCACGGTGCAATGCACAAGCAACATGATGCAATACATGTTATGATATGCGAGATGTGATATGCAATGCGTATGCGTGCTCCGGGAGGAAAAAGGATGAACAAGGCATCAACTTGTCAAACCAAGTATGCCGTTGGAAAGATGAGATGATTTCGGTTGAAATTGATATAAAGATCACCAGAAACGGATGCACGGTTTGCAAATGGCAAGTAAAACAAGAATGGCACAAAGCTGCGATTAACAGCACGATGCTACTTAGCATGCAACAAGAAACTATGCTACAGCAACTTATAATAGCAAAACAATACATGGCATGATTCTACTCAAAGCATAGATCAAAAGTCCCTTACTGTCCATGAGCCAAAAAGGACCAGAATATATCATGGCACCCATGTTAACATAGCAAGTTTTTATTAACAGTTCCAGACTTAGTGAAGTTTCAAGACATGGCAAAAACAGATTCAACATGGCATCTTTACAAGATTGATTAACTCACTACAAGGCATGTCATGGCATGTAACAAGTTCTAGCAGGAAGTAGACATGAAAATGAAGCTATCCATGTGCAAAACAACCACATAGCATATTTGCATGAACAAACACATAAAAGACAAAACAGCAACATGAAGTGAGATGACATGTTCATGAACTTGCTCAAATGCAGAAACTAATGCCCCCACTGGATTGGTGGGATTTTTTTACCCCAAAAATATATATAATATGTTGGGGTTGCTGTAGAAAAATCATCGCAAGTGCAATAAGTTAGAAACTGCCCTAAGTGGAATATGACAGATTTGGCATTTTCCTAAATTGGAAACATCCAGAAATGGACTTACCCAAAATGGATAGATTCCAAATGCGAGAAATGGACTATTCGATGGGAAATAAAAATAAAAATAAAAAAAAAGGAAAAAGGGGGGCTAAGGGAGGATGACAGGTGGGGCCACCCTGTCATACACACACACAGTGCAAAATAAACAGAAAAGGAGGGGGGGAGTTTTACTTGCGCCCGCGGGGGATCGAACCCGGGATGCTGGGGTGCAACCGAGTGGCTCGAGCCACTGGGCTAGGCGACGATGGCTGACGGAGGAGGGGGTTCTTCTCCTCTTACCTACTGCTACAGCGTCTACCAAAACAGAGGAAGCAGAGGAAAGCAACGGCGCGGCCAGAGGCGGCGGAGGTATCACCGGAGCAGCTCCGGCGACCTAACGGAGTGGCGGATGGGTGCTACGGGATCGCAAGAGGATCCCGCACTCGCGCTTGGAACGCACGACGCCCAACGGCGATGGAAACGCTGCCGGCGACGAGGTCCAGAGCGGGCGGCGACAAACTAGACCACGATGAGCCGCTGGGTTAAACAAGCGGCAGAGAGCACGGGTCTACCCTACATGATACAAAGACGTTGATGGACACGCGCAGAGACGCTAAGGAGGTCGGAGCACTCGCCGGAGACGAGGTCCGACGGTGGCGAGATCGGGCGCCCACGGGGGCCACGGTTAGAGCAAGCAAACGAGGGGGGAAAGGGGGCAGGAAGCTGTGCGTGCTCACCACAAGCACAGTGGTGCGCTTGGCTTGGCGGGAGGTGGACGAAGACGGCGATGGTGATGGTCGAACTTGTTCACCGGCTGGGTTCGAAGACGAGGAAGAAGAGGTCGTTGCAGGGGCTCCGGCTCCACGTAGTCGATGACGGGGACGTAGTGGACGACGGGGAAGAAGAGGGACACGCTAGGCGGGGTAGAGACCGAAGGAGAGCACGCCGGCGATGAGGACCCGCTTCCCGATGCGTTCGGGACGGTGATGGCGCGATCAATCTGGTGGCTAAACCTACCAGGAAACGGCGGCGGCGGACGAGGGGAACCCTAGGCGAAGCAGGGGACAAGGAATTGGGGCTTAAAAAGGCTAGGGTGAGCGGCGCGACCTCACGCGCGCTCGTGCTCGCGGTCCCCATGGCGACGGCGAGAGGAGAGGGAAAAGGTGGGTGCGGGGAGCAGGGTAGGTGCTGACAAGCGGGGCCAAACTGGCCACGTGGCGAGGGTCTAACGGGGGTGCACGCGTGCGTAGGTGAGAAAAAGCAGGGAGGAGAAGACCGAGCGGGCCGGCTGGCGCGATGGGCCAGCTGACGCAGGGTGCGAGCTGGGCCGGCCTGGGAGGCCGAGGCCCAGGGGGTTGCTGCTGCTGGCTAAAATGCTGATGCATTTCCCTTTTCCTTCAGGAAGAAAACAAAAGGAAAAGCACAGGGGAATTTGGGAGGAATTTGAGAAAAGTGACCATATTCTCAAGGACCTGAGATTGGGTAGAATTTGATAAAATTGATCTAGGCATTTTTAGAGGAAATAAAATAATTCAAGTTTGAATTGAGTGCAAACTTGAGCCATTTTAAAACCTAACCGAAACAACTTATAAAAAGGCTGAAATCTAATAGGGAGGTAAATGACATGGTGATAGAATATTGAGGCAAAGTTGAACATTAATGAAGGACGGTAAAATGGCACTTGCAAAAAAAGAAAGAAGGAGAAGGAAAGAAGGTGGTGATGCATGGATCACCCATAGAACATGCAACAACATATCATGCATGCATAACATGGAAATGCAAGTTGACATAAGCACAACACAACATTGATATGCACATGATGCAAACATATGATGGCAAAAAGGAATATGACAAGAATTGCAAACGCAAAATGACAAGGTAAGCATGGCAATGAAATGAGTAGAACAACATAACAAAACAAAATGAGACCACAAGATGGGACCCCGAATGGAATTGGATGGAGACCAACATAGATATATTGCCAAATATGGAAGTTTACATCTGGGGTGTTACAATCAATGAGCTCAATACAAGTACCCGTGAATCTGGAAAATGATCCTGATGAGCCCTTATCCCCTTTTTCTCCAATGACGGCACCACGCCTATGATCTGAGCTATTTCTAGCTATCCGGGGTGGATGCCGATTTTTGTTTCTCTCTTCAACAACTGTCGCGAGTCTGAGCTGCTTTTTGGGCGTCTCGTATAGCTGTTAAGTTTCTTTTTGTGACAATAGCCCTATAACTGCTTTTTGGCTATTTTAGGGAGCTGCCACCTTCTTCTTATCGACCCGGTCTCATGCTTTGAGTTGTTTTTCGGCCGTCCTGAGCCGTGGTTGAGTTATTTCAGTAATGTCCCAGATCTGAGTGGTAAAGACAGTTCTGGTGGCTACTGATTTAGTTGCCGATTTCTTGCAAGGGTTTCAGATGATCATTTCCCAACAATTAGAACTTGAGAGGTGTTGAACCTGCCATTTAATGGGTTACCTTATCAGAAAAATGAGGATAAACTACAATTGCCGAAAAATTGCACCGACAATACCTATGGTCATACAAAGAAACAACATGACCCAGCTCTTTCAGCCAAAGGTCCAGACCAAGAAAACAATAATGAAGGAGCAAGACCAGTGAGCAGGTATGAAAATTGTACACGACCCCCATGGTACAGATCCGATACTGACGACAATGGAACCGCTTAAGATGATTCAGAAACTTCTGCGATAAGTCAGAATCTGTTAGGAAAGGGTTATGTTTTAACTCCATGTTGGAACCCAAAGGACTTGCATTTAGTAGAGAAACCCAATGCAATGAGTCAGAGCTTGAGTTTTCATCAAAAAATTCTGATCATCATTAAATGAAAGGTTGTCAGTGTCGGGTGGTGCCACCCAGCTGAAATCACTTTTGGATTTGTGAGACGGACATATATTTCAGTCGTGATAATCAAATCACACTTAGCTAGTCAGCAGATCTAAAAAGAAATTGGAGCCTATATAAGCATGAGCAAGCTAGGTAAGGTCTGTCAGAATGAGGATATAGTGAATCAAACCACCCAGGGCCAGTCAGATAAAAATTTAATGGGAACGAGAATAAAGGAAAAAAAGGATACCCGAGTTGGAAACGGTTTCCTTGAGTCAAAATATTCATACTTGTTCCCTAAGCAACCAAATCTCGAGGACGAGATTTCTTTAAGGGGGTAAGGTTTGTGACAGCCTGATTTTTGGCCCTTTCTTTTTCTTTTGTTTTTCCGAGGTTTTTGCCTGAGTTTTCTTTTTCTGTGGCTTTGTGGTCTGGAAACTAAAGAAGATGCCCTCTTCTTTGCTTCCAGAGTGGCTTGTCATTCCCAAATCCTTCCCTCGACCCTGTCATTTCCATCCTAGCCCAAATCCCAATATTCTTTTTATTGAGAATATTCCTTTTTCTATTAAAGGAATAACTCAAATTGCCTCGGGTTGTGAAGCAACCTATATTTCCCTCACTCCAAAAATTCCCAAATAATTCTCATAAATTTTTTGGGTCATATCTTGATCAAATATGGCAAAACTTCTCATTTGCCATGTTTCTAATCTTGCTCAAATAATTCCTTTTCTATTCTGTCCTGTGTGGCAGGTTGTGAAGGAAGTGTTATTTTCCTTTTCCCAATTGACCTCAACCTTTTTGGACATCTTTTCATGTTCAAATAATTGCCCTATGCCAAAGCTCAACTTTATTTTCCTAGCCAATCTTCCTCAGTGATTTTTCAAAGTTCATGTCTGAGGGAATGCATTGTGAAGGAAGTACTAGCTAGGAATATCCAAATGATTTGAACTTTTGCACACTCCTTAATGTGCCCATATTAACCCCTTCCACCCATTTGCATCCCCATACAATTATCTATGTGAGCACAGGAGCCAATCTTTGATTCTGGCAATATTTTCAGGTTGTGAAGCAAGTATATTTTATATTGCTTCAAAAATCTTGATAAAAAATCCTAATAAATTACTAGATCATTATTGTGCCCATAAAACATCTCTCCACCCATTTTGGCATCATTTCAATGAGACATTTGATCACCATAATTATTCCAAGTTTCTGTCCAGAGGAGATGCTTGTGAAGGAAGTACCATTTTGGTTTATCCAAATGGTATGAACCCTTTTGCATCATCTTCATATGATCAAATAACCCAGCCTTGCTCAAACTCATCTCAATCCAATCAACCTTGTGAGTGTATCTTCATGATCTTCATTTCTGGACCAAGTATGCAGTTGTGAAGTAACTGTAGTAGATCTTGATCGTTTTACCCTCAAACTCCCCAGGACCATAGCCCTTCCTAGCCTAAACACCCCAGACAACTTCTTTGGCTTCCAGTAGCTCCCTGTTGATCACATTGAGCTGGTAAAGTTTACTGCAGTAAACTTCAGCAGTTGATAACCATTTAACCGTAGCCTGTTTAACCTAGTTACCACCACAGATCAAACCTACCTTGGAGGATCTTACCACTAGACGACTTTTCGGGCGCTGTAAGCATTGAATGCCCATGTTCACGTGGTGACCATGCAGCTAGCATGCCTGTTGGCGCGCTCTGTGCGTTGTGACGTGTCCAGAGCACTGTTTGTGCTGGACCTCCTCCTCCTCTCATCATCTTAGAGCCCATGAGCATGTCCGTTGGCTTCCTCTCCTCGTCGTCGTTCCCCTGGACCCCTCTCCCCCTCCAGAAGCTTCCTCACCGACACAAACCGCCGAGTGCCCTCGTGCGTACAGTGAAGGCTTGGATCTGTTCATCGCCGTCGTCTTCCTCCCTGCGCCCTCTTGGCCTCCTCTGCCCCGTGAGAGCCCCCACTGCCCTCCTACGTCATTTGCCCCCGAACTCATGCACGCGAGCATGCGTCTGCAGCGCCTGACACGCGTCACCGGTGGTGCCAGCTCGGCCTCCCTCGCCCCGGCTATATATAGACCTCCCCCGAGCCGTTTGAGCACTCCACCAGCCTCACACCTCTCCTCTGGTCCCTCCTAGCTACTCACCCGAGCTCCAGGAGCTCCCGAGCCCCCCAATGGCCGTCATGGCCGCCGCCCTGCCCTCCTAAATCCACTCTTTGCCGAGCTCCTCCCCTCCCCATTCCAACTCTGGTGGAGTCCCTCAACTCCGGCGAATCCCTCTCGAGCGCTTCCCCTCCCGTTCCTCCACCCTAGCCTCGCCCCCAATCCCGACCGAGCCGCCGTCCGCCATGGTCCATGGTCCCCTCGCTCCCACCCTCTTCGAGGCCCATTTAGTGCGGGGATGGACGCGCCACCATCTCCTGATCGTTTTGGTGTGTCGGGCGCCGCCAGAGATGGCCGGAGCCGGCCGGACGAGCTCCCGCGCCGGCGACCTCCATATGGACCGTGGGGCAACGTGGGCGAGAGGAAGGAGACGATCCCCTCCCTGCCAGCTGGCCCCGGGCCCCACCTGTAAGTCTCTCAGCCGCCCGGTCCCGCCTTTGCCACGCTGGATAAGTGGAGGCGTAATCCACTGGTTTACGTCTTTGCTTATCGAAAGTGCATTCCTCTCTTATTCAGCCCAGAATACATTTTCTTAGTAAGAAAGCGTATTTCTAGTTTTGCGCCTCTGCCTTATCCACTCAGGGACCCGTCTGTGAATGTTCTTTTTGCAGAAAAGTCCCTGATCTTCTTCTCCTCATAACTCCGCAACTGTAACCCCAAATGAGGTGAAACCAACACCCACTTCTTCGTTTCGTCGAGCCCGTTCTGTTGGTTTCATTTTCACTATGGTTTGACACTGTGAAAATGACCTTTTTGCCTTTGCACGTAAACATCCCCCTCCAAGAGAGAGTTGTTTCCGGTAAATCTTTCCGCGGCTTCACCGCACTTCTCCCCGGTGCCTTCTTCATCCCCAGGCAAGCCACAGTGACATTTTCATAGTGCCACTTCAATATTTGTGATTTTTCTACTTGAACTTATGCATATTTATGCATTTCAATTAGTTATATAATTATTATGTTCTGTAAAATGCTTGTCATGTTAAAAATACTTGAACTACAGAATGTTTGAGGTAAATATTTTTGGTAAGCTAAAGAGAACTTAGTTGCAAGTGATAATGATATGGTCATAGAGTTTGATAAGTAGTTATATTATTATTTTTGCATGATGAAAAGTAATGAGATTGCTAGAAATGAATCTAGTATAAGTGAGGTGTGATCTTAACCAGAGTAGAAGCATGAGTTGATAATGGCTCCGTAGGAGCGTGGTTGGTTCAGTTGTTTGCATGGTTATGCGATGCATATGTTAAGTGATGCATAGTATGGCATTATGACACCGGTTATTTTCACATATTAAGTTGAACCTAATTAATAACTCAACTTGAATATGTTGTTGACCGGGTCATGGTGCCGCTGAAACGAGTCTTTCCCAGTGCAACCACATTTGCCGGTATGGGACGGCCTTAATGCATTTCATTGTCGTGCCTCTGGTCGGTGCCTCCATTTAGGGAAGGTTATGGGCGTGTTGTACCCTGGCCTGGTAGGCAAGAATAACCTTGTGAGCCCGTTGTAAGTTAGTTTTTGATCCATGTCCCAAAGCGGGATGGGCCACGACGGTGGTCGAGGTGTCTGGAGGTAGACACGGGGCCACCCAGGACTAGCCCGTTGGGTCTGAGTCGGGAGAGCCGGGAGAGTGTCATGACAATGAAATGGTTTCGTCGGAACGTCGTTCGTCCACCCGAATGGGAGTGCGAGGCCATGGGTTCCGTAGTGTGGGTACAGTGTACTGACCTCTGCAGAGTGTTTTTAATCTATCGATAGCCGAGTCCATGGTTACGGACATGCTCGAAAGTAGGGTACACCATGGGTCAACACTTAATAAATATGCACACTAAATTGCACTAAGGATGGCAGTGAGGCAATCGTGTTGAGTTAGCCATGAGTTGGTCGGGTTGTGATCGCCGTAAGGATCACGGGCCACGAGTTGGTTAGGTTGTGATCGACGTAAGGATCACGAGTGTGTTTTGGTATTATCATGTTTATTGGTCACATCTGGTAAGCCAGTTAGGAGAATGAGTATTTGTTGAGCATAATTGCAGTATGTTGGATGTATGGTTGCATTGTTGCTTAAATGGTTAAATATCCTAATATTGTTTGTCATTATGTTTATGTTTATTGTGAGCTTGCAAGTACATTCAATTTACTGACCTGGCGTGTCATGCCAGCTTGCAGGTCATTCCGGATTTGATTGGTTGTTTGCCGTGGAGTCCTTGTTTGCGAGCTAGGATATGCGTTCTAGCCAGAGTCCCTGCGGAGTGGAGTTCACCACCGTCGCTGTTGTTCCGCTGCTAGAGTTCTTCCGCTGCATCAAGTTGTTTTGCTGCTTGCATAGAACAACAGTGGATGGCGTAGTGCCGACGTACCGATGTTATTCATTGTAATATCGGAGACATTGTATTCATATTCGTGTAATAATAGAAAGCTAGTTTGTTCAATGCTAAACAGTGCCGTATTCCAGAAGACTTCTCCTTGATCTCTAGGCTGGAATACGGGGCGTTCCGGTTTCTCTCAGCCGGGGTGCCACAAGCCGCCTCCGGCCAGCGGCGCCATGCGCGACGACGCCTACCCGGACCAGAATGCGGCCTACATCATCTTCACCAGCATCAGCGACGACAGGCGCAACGAATGCCTCCTCCGACAGGAGGTGAACACCGTCGTCCCGGCCAAGCCGGAATACATGCACTGGTCGGACCACCCGGCCATCATGCCGAATCTGGGTGGCTACGCCCTCGTCCTCAACCCCACCACCGTCGTGCCGCGGCGCACGTGCAAGTTTTCCCGAGTCCTCATCAACGGCGGCAGCAACATCAATATCCTCTACCGCAACACCATGACCAAACTCGGCCTCGAGGCCAAGGACCTGGAGCCAACCCGGACGATCTTCCATGGCATCGTGCCCGGCCTCTCCTGCTCCCCAATTGGCCAGGTTCGGCTCGACATCCTGTTCGGCGGCAGCAGTCACTTCCGGCGCGAACCGATCTGGTTTGAGGTGGTGGACCTGTCCAGCATGTACCACACACTGCTGGGCTGACCCGCACTCGCCAAGTTCATGGCGGTCCCCCACTATGCCTACATGAAGATGAAGTTGTCGGGTCCAAAGGGCCTCATCACCATCACCGGCGACTACCGCAAGTCCCTGGAGTGCGCCCGAGACGGCGCCAAGCTGGCCGAGTCGCTGGTCATAGCCGAGGAGCGGCGCTAGCTCGACCAGATCGTCGCCCTGGCCAGCGAAGTGTCAGCCGCCCCGATCCCAGCCGAGGAGCCGGCTGACGAGGCTGCCTTCAAGCCCTCCAAGGAGACCAAGAAGGTGAAGCTGAACCCAGAAGACCCCAGCTGCAGAAAGTACGTGGTCGTAGGCACCCGCTGTCGGTGTCAAAACCGGCAGATCTCGGGTAGGGGGTCCCGATCTGTGCGTCTTAGCCTGATGGTAACAGGAAGCAAGGGTTTACCCAGGTTCGGGCCCTCTCGATGGAGGTAAAACCCTACTTCCTGCTTGATTAATATTGAAGATATGTGTAGTTACAAGAGTAGATCTACCACGATATCGTAGAGGCTAAACCCTAGGAGCTAGCCTATGATGGTATGATTGTAATTGTGATCGGCCTTCTAAGGACCATCCTCTCCGGTTTATATAGACACCGGAGAGAGCTAGGGTTTACATGGAGTTGGTTACAAGGAAGGAAATATAATATCCGGATCGCCAAGCTTGTCTTCCACGCAAAGGAGAGTCCCATCCAGACACGGGCCAAAGTCTTGAGTCTTGTGTCTTCATGCTTCAATAGTCCGGACGGTGTATATAGTCAGGCTGTCCGGATACCCCCTAATCGAGGACTCCCTTAGTAGCCCCTGAACCAGGCTTCAATGACAATGAGTCCGGTACGCAGTCTTGTCTCCGGCATTGCAAGGCGGGTTCCTTCTCCGAATACTCCAAAGTTATTATCGAACACGTAGACCGTGTCCGGATCCGCTACGACGAATAGTGTCCGGTTCTGCAAGATGATCTTCACACACCATTGTAGGGAACATAGCATAAATCCGTTCTACTGGCAATCTTTGTATGTCGTGCCCTTGCATCGTGGTCTGGTCCAACATGAACCGGTGTTTCCTACCCCACCTCGACTCGAGTTGCGAGGCGGTTTTATTGGCACGTCCTGCCAAAGCAGAGATCGTGTTCCTCTTATTACGGGATGTTTCATCAATGTGGGCGTGTGTGACCCTATGGTGACCATTGGTATGACTCCGTGTATTTTGGGTAAGTCCCAAGAGGTCACGCTGAGGACTCTTGATATTCATCCCTTTTATAAAGGGGTCAAGGCCTACGCCTCTTTTCCACCTCCCCTGCTCCTTATCGCACCTCGAGTTCTAACACCCAAGACCCAAGCTCCAACACTCCAGATCCTCCAACATGTCCGGATACGATACAAAAGGCCGATGGGTGGCCTCCTCGATTCAAGAGAAGGACATTACGAAGCTTAGGGAGGTCGGATACTTGATTGTCGATATCCAGCACAGGCTTCCTGCTCTGGATCAAGTTATCCCTACGCTGGAGCCCAATGAGTGCGTTGTGTTCATTCCTCACTTCCTCCGAGGCCTGGGCCTCACCCTCGACCCCTTTGTGAGGGGGCTCATGTTCTACTATGGGTTGGATTTTCATGATCTGGCTCCAGATGCCATCCTCCATATCTCGTCGTTCATTATTGTGTGCGAGGCTTTTCTCCACGTCTCCCCACACTTCGGCTTATGGCTCAAGACCTTCAATGTGAAGCCGAAGATGATCGAGGGGCGACATGCGGAGTGCGGAGGTGCTATAATAAGCAGGAATGCTGATGCCCCATGGCCAGAGGGTTCTTTCCCGGAAGTATCCGATGTGTGGCTACGGAGGTGGTTTTATGCTACAGCTCCCAGAGGCACAAAGTGGGTAGCCGCCCCCGCGTTCCGCTCGGGCCCTCCATCACAGTTGGCGTCTTGGACCGACATAGGACGGAATTATGGGCCTGCTGGCGATGTACCAGAACTGCAGAATCGCATCCGGGAGCTTATTGAGAGGGACATAAATCTTGTCAGCATAATGCAAGTGATGCTAATCCAACGGATGTTGCCGTGCAAACGTCGGCCTCTCTGGATGTGGGAGTTTAATCCGGAGGGTCCGTGGACTATTAAGCACGTCTTTGGCCTGAAGCTCGAAGGGATGTGTAAATTATTCTTCGGACCACAAGTAAAGTGTCCGGACACCACCGAGGATGCGGGCCTAAGCTGCAATCGCCTAGATGCCCAAGTAAGTAACCTTAAAGCCGGACACTTCATTTATATTTATCATAACTATTATTCTAAAAATCCCTTCGTGGCCAGGAATGTCTCAACAAGGCGGAGAGAATCAGGTGTCCGGCGCCACTTCCTGAAGGCTCGCCTGGTCCAACCATTGCAAAGATGCTTGACCGGGCGCTCAGCAAAATCCCCTCAGGGAAAGGCGAAGGAAAGGGCAGTGAAGCCGAACTTCATGCACTACGCTACCTCTCCTATGGAGGATAGTCAGGAAGGGGAGGCTAAAGCCTCCTCCCCGCGCGGGAGGAAAAGGGCCGCCTCTGAAGACTTGGAGGCGGAGATGCCCAAGCAAGGGAAGAAGGTATCACCAGGGGGCTCTGCCACGACGAGCACCCTCACCGCGTCGCGCCCACCAATGGGCCAGCCCTCCACCGAGCTGTAAGTTGATTGTTAATTCAAAGGTATGGTGTTTCTCCGAGATCCACAACTGGGACCTCGTCTTTTGTAGTCCAGCGAGCAGCTCTTCTCAATAGAGTTCGTCTTCGGGGGCTCTTCTTCCGGAGATGATGGAGAGTGAGACCTCACCCACCTCTCCGCCTCATGAAGCGTGCAACACTAAGGTGTCATCACGGAGGAGTCCGGATCTGCCGAAGCCGAAGGCTGGCACGTCAGTCGCCCTGAGCCCGGAGCATTTGGCTCCCACGGGGGGCGATGAGAAGGGTCCGGCACAGTTCGATGTCCGGCCGGACATACTGGCAGGCCTTCTAGAGCGAGCCGGGCTCTCGGAGGAGCACCGTTCTTTAATGAGCACGGTGCTCACGAAGATTTCGTCTGCTACAAGCGGTTTGAATGAGGCATTTACAAGCCTGCTCAAAGGCTTTGAGGTAAGTAGTGAAACATGCACAACTTTTTGGTTATGAAGCACGCGCTAGGTGTGCTCCCTATGGATAGTAGCCTCTGAGACTCTGGTTGCCCGCCATAGGCGGCAAACGGGGGATCATATAGTAATGGCTGCGCTTTACATGTGCGCAGGTATGCAAGGATCGGATCTAGTTTGTTGAAGTTGCCGAACTAAGGAGGCAGATCGGATCTATTGATGCCAATATCGCGCTGGTGAACAAACGGCTGGAGGAGTCACAGGGTATGTGCTCTACTTCCCTTATTATGTTTTCTACAGGAAAATGCGAGAGGGGCATAATATTAATGCAATGTGTTTGCACTGCAGATGGTGCTGCTGTCGTGGAGGCCCTGAGGGCGGAACTTGCTCAGGCCAAGGACCAAGCGTGTGCTAGCAATGCGGCTGCCCTAAAGGCGGCCGAGGAATTGAGAGCCGAACAGGCTGCTCATCGCCGAAGCGGGGAAAAGATAGCCGAAATGGCTGGGGAGTTGAAAAATGCCACTGACCGGTATGTATTCCTTGAAAAGGAGAATAAGGCTAGTTCGGCCGAGCTGGACAAGGCACTTAATGCCGCCAAGGAGATGCGGACCGAGATCCGGGTATGCGGGAGGAGCTCCAACAGGCCGACAAAATCGTGGCTGGGGGCTCCTACTTACTGCGAACAAAGTTTTTGGATCCAAAGTATGCTCCCATGGCTGGGCACTGGAGTCCGCAGACGCATATGCGGACTTGATGAATAGTACAGCTGACGCTGCCAAGTTCTTCGAGGATCAAGGTGATAAGGAAGTGGAGAAGCTTTTCTGGTCGCAATTCAATGCTCCCACACGCCCGTTGCCGCTAAATGAGAAGGTGGCTGTTGTGGCGGAGCTTCACAGGCTGTCAGGGCTTGCAATGCGGTCGGTAATAGACCATCTTTGGCCAAAGGGGCCTAAGCCGGACAGCTACTTTGGTTTGGTGCAGCAATTCCTTGGGGTCGTGTCTCGGATTGATGCCATGAGGAGGTCGACGTGCATACACTACAAAAAAAAGACACATCCGTGACATTTTGGGCCGAACGGATTTTTTTTCTTTGTCATACATATGACACTTCTATGACGATAATTGTGACAAAACCCGGTATCATCATAGATGTGGTGGGCTCCTACTTGTATGACAAAAAATCTTGACAGAAAATGGGCTTTTCGTCCTGGGCAGGCCAGAGACGCAGCTGCATGACATTCTTTGGGCCGTCCATGACGGAAAAAACCGTGGTAGAAGCGAGGGGGGGGGGATTTCGGGGAGTTGCCGGTTACGGTGGGAGGTAGGGGGCCGAGCGATGTGCGTTTCTCTCGTACACGTACGCGCGTGTGTGCGAGGCGTTGGCTCTAACTGAACCCGAGCAATTGCACTGCAGGCTACGTGTTACTTAACCTGAGCGATCGATCGATGGCTGTTAACTGAACCTGATGGAGCGATTCCTTCGCTACTACTACTAACTGAAGCCGATCGATTGGATGAACAGTGAGCATTGCGGGGGGTGGATGAACAGTGAGCGGTGGAGTTGCCTATGGATGAACAGGACCCCGTGGTGTGGAGGGTTGGATGAATAGTAGATGGTGGCGGGGTGGCCGTGGAGGGGTGGTTGAACAGGACCCCGTGGTGTGGAGGGCTGGATGAACAGTAGATGGTGGAGGGCTGGATGAACAGTAGACGGTGGAGGGGTGCTTGAACAGTAGCCGGTGGAGTAGAGCGCGGTGGAGGCTGGATGAACAGGAGCCCGTGGAGGCTGGAGGAGGTCGACGGTGGAGATGAACAATATCTCGTGGAGTCCCGTTTTGCGGTACGCCACACCCCTCCCAATGAACAGGAACCCTGTTTCGACTGTAGAGCTCAACACAAGTCCGTTTCGTCCGTTTTGCGGTACGCCACACCCCTCCCGATCAACAGGACCCCTGTTTCGACCGTAGGAGGTCCGTTTCATCCGTTTTGCAGCACGCCACACCCCTCCCGATCAACAGGACACCGGTTTCGACTGTAGGAGGTCCGTTTCCTCTGTTTTCCGGTATGCCACACCCCTCCCGATCAACAGGACCCACGTTTCGACCGTAGGAGGTATATTTCCTCCGTTTTGCGGTACGCCACACCCCTCCCGATCAACAGGACCCCGTTCTGAACGTGGCCGGTCGAACACAAGGTCGTTTCCTCCATTCTGCAGTACGCCAGGCCTCATTTCCATCGCCTGTTCCGTCCAAGCCGGTTGGCTCCCACGCGTTCCGTTGCCTCCCGATGAACACGACGCATTCCGTTGCCTCCCCATGAACACGACGC
This sequence comes from Triticum dicoccoides, assembly GCF_002162155.2. Lineage (NCBI taxonomy): Eukaryota > Viridiplantae > Streptophyta > Magnoliopsida > Poales > Poaceae > Triticum > Triticum dicoccoides. The sequence continues at coordinate 630,234,884 of NC_041385.1, forward strand.
ATACCGTTGCCTCCCCATGAACACGACGACGACTCTGTTTCTCCGTTCCGACCCTGCCATGTACGTATGCGCGAGTAGGCATTCGAGACCCTGCCCATATGTACATACGTGGCCGTATTTTCTTTCTTGCACCCTCGCCGCTGTACGTACATGTACATGCTACGTGCGCGCATCTACTACGACACGCGCGCGCCTCTACTACGACACGTGCGCGCCTCTACATCGACCAGTATGTATGTACACGTTCGCGACCAGAATGACAATGCTACATACGCTTCGACCAGGTGGGTCCCGACTGTCAGGCACTTCCTTGCCTACGAAGATGTAGCTGGTGGGTCCCAGCAGTCAGGGGGGCGAATCATTTTTTTTGCCCGGACGCACTTCCTTGCGTGCGAAGATGTAGCTGGTGGGTCCCAGCTGTCAGGGGGGCAAATCGTTTTTTTTTTGCCTGGACGCACTTCCTTGCGTGCGAGATGTAGCTGGTGGGTCCCAGCAGTCAGGGGGAAACTTTTTTTAGCAAAATACGGTGGCCCATCCGGTGGGTCCCCGCTGTCAGGTGGAGGAATCATTATTTTCCGCGTAATAAGGAGGCACTTCCTTGTTGTGGCCGTGGACCCAGCTGTCAGCCTCTCCACGTACAGTCCACGTCCGATGGAAGTCGTTCCTTGACCACGTTGACCACGCCGCGCCAAGAGCACCACGGCGGTGGATGACGGCGAGGCCTAGGAAGGGGATGACTCGGAGCCGGGGAAGACGCAGTAGTGGATGCCCACGCGAAGAAGAGTACGAGGGTTCACTGGTTCGGCTGCGGTGTGCGGCTGTTGTCGCCGCAGAATAACAGTGGGTGTGGGTGAGTAGAGGGATGGCCTGGACAGCGGTGGGAGTAGTAGGGGGCGGTGAGGCCTCCGCGGCATCATAGCCGGCCACGGGAGGCAGGAGCACGCGGCACGACCGGCGCTGGTTTGGGCGGCTGGAGCAAGAAGACCAGAGGTTGAAGAAGCACTTCAACCATTGGATGAACATCGTACGGTAACCGGAGCTAGAATCCTTCATATTGACTAAGTTGACTAAGCCCTCTGTCCCCGTCAACTTGGTAGGCCCACAAGTCAGCCTCCCAGTATGCTGGGTTCCAGCTGGCAGGGGGAGTATTCATTTTTTGTGCGTAATAAGGAGGTGCTTCCTTGCGTGCGAAGATAGCTGGTGGGCCGACAAGTCAGCGGGGGGCACGTTTTTTCACAAAATACAGAGGCCTTTCCGGTGGGTCCCAGATGTCAGGTGGAGGAATCATTATTTTGCGTGTAATAAGGAGGCATTTCCTTGTGTGCGGCCCTGGACCCAGCTATTAGCCTCTCCACGCACATTCTACTTCCGATGGTGTCATTCATTGACCATGTTGACCATGCCGCGCCGAGCGCATCCAAGGTGGTGGACGACGGCGAGGCCCCGGACAGCAACGAGCCGGAGATGGGAAGATGCGGGAGTAGAGTCACAGACGGAGAGGTGTACGAGGGTTAACTGGTTCTAGTGCGGTGTGGTTCGGCAGTCGGTGGAGAAGAACAGGAGGTGTGGAGGGGTGGAGGGATGGCCTGGCCAATGGTGGAGTAGCGCTTCATAGCGAAGCGTGCTAAGCAGAGCTACTAGCAGCAGGAGGCGGGAGGTGGTCCCGGCGGCGCTAGAGGAAGAAGACAAGAGATTGAAGATGGATGTCGGTCGTTGGATGTAAATCCAACGGCTAACATGTCAGAATCATTTGTTGACTAAATTGACAACGACTTGCGTTGGCTTCGACCTATTGGCCCACATTTCAACATCCAAAAATGTGGCACGTATACCCATCTTTTCAGAATTTACAGTCTTTTTTTGCGCGGTAGAATTTACAGTCAATTTGATCTTCTTTTTTTGAATAACAGCCATTAGCTGGGCTGGGTGAACAATTAATGTAGCGTCCATGCGGCCCATTTATTTTATTTCCTAAAAAATTACAGGCCATTTGCACTTTATCTAGATACACGATTTTGCTGGGCTGATTCTAATTATAATGTTGGGTTGGGCCAGCAATGTTATCAAAAAATAAAAAAGGGCTAAGCATTTTGTTATAAATATATTTAAATAATAAGTGATATTATTACATTCTTCCTTAAATCTTACCAAGCTTTTGTACACAATCACTAGGATTTTTGTGCCAAAACAATCCAGGATTTTGTTTGTTAAAAAATTATTTTTATAAGTTAATATGATGTGGGATATTGTTTTCTTACATATGTAAGTATCTGCTAAATATATGATGACAATAAAAATAACATATAATAACATATAAAATAATTTAAATATATATAATATAGTTAGAAGGGAAACATAAGTTGTACCTGGCGTTCCTATTCTTATATAGAAAAATAGAACAGACCTCTGCGTTTTCTTCAAAAAAATACATAAATTGGGCTGCCAAAAATAAAACCTCGGATGGGAGGTCCATAGGCCGGTCGATACATGACGGCCCTAAGAAAATACAAACGGGCCCTCCCATCCGAGGTCGTGGGCTGCGCATGTTAAAAATGAAAGCCTAGACGGGGTAGCCCAAAACCACGTCCAACACTTGCCAAAACTCTGTCCCTCGTTTTCTCTGTGTTTCGCACACTTGACATTGTGTGGGCATTTTGACTGTGCATCATATGAAGATGTGCTATGCATGAATGTTGATCAGCATGATGTTAACTGGCTGGTAGTTCCATTTTCAACCATGAATAAAACTTCCAACATGATGTTAACCCTGTTTGAAAAGGCCGTGTTAATATAAATGCTCTGCCTCTGAAAGTTGCAGTTTCTTATCTGAAACTGAACTTGCAGTTTCTTTTCTGAAACTGAAACTTGCAGTTTCTTCTCGTCTGCACTTTTATACTCCTATGAAACTACATTTTTTTAAGTGCTAAAAATAGATCTCTAGAATTCATAAAATTCTTCATATGCTCAATACTGCAAATATGAAATTCAAAAGACATTCATATCTGAAAGTACTCTCAAAATACACAACACAAAACACAATTCACAACCTGCAAATACTGACAACCCTAAGCTCCTCCTGACAATTCATAACCTGCCCGACTATTGGGCTAGGGGGTGGGGGGCAGCCCCTCCTATTCCTCGGCGGCAAACAGCCGCCCCGTGAGACGATGTGAATGGGGAGGGAGATGATGGCGGGGAAGCGTTGTCGGGCCAACTGCTTTTCTCCTCTTGCAGTTGGGTTCGGTCGATGAAGACTCCACTGGCTCGCTCTAGTAGGACACCCTCACAAACGGCACCCTGTAGATGCTCGATCCTTCAATCTCTGGTGGATGCTCCATCTGGGATCGATACTCCCACCACCGCTCCCTCATGATCGGATTCGGTGAATCTATTTGCTCCATGGCCCAGAGGAGTAGCTCTATGTACTCCGGCGTGACTCCCTCTGGGAGTATCGCCGCCTTTTCGCTCTGTTGCAGATATTTGGCCCTGGATGTCGCCGTCGTCGCTAGTTGGTCCTTGTTGTCAAACCAAGACTGTATCTCCAACATCCTAGCTAGCTTCACAGGGTCGCCGTCTGCGATCCTCACGTATCGGTTGTACTCCTCCATCGATCTACTTCTCCACAGCACCTTCACTCGCCGGTGGTGGTTTTTAAATGGAAGAGGAGAGGAGCAGCACTGGTTTTGGATTAGAACGGGAGAGGAGCGACGCTGGTTTTGGACTGGAACAGGAGAGGAGGGGCGGTGGTTTTGAAATGGAAGAGGAGAGGAGCGGCACTGGATTTAGAATGGAACAGGAGAGGAGCGGCGGTGGTTTAAGAGGAGAAGAGCGGAAGAGCGGCGATGGTCTTGGAAGTATTTTTTTGTTGTTTTGCGTATTTTGGGTCAAAGTTTGACCACGTACTGTATGTGACAAGCAAAATGTGAATGCATGTCACCAAAAATTGTATAGTTAGGTTCGTATCTGAATGTACTTTCAAATTATATTATTTTTGCAACGTATAACATATATTTTATGTGCGAAAATCATGGTCAATTATGACCCAGAATAAAAGGGAGACTAGTTAATGTGGGGTCGCTTTCTTAATTGAAGGGTAAATTGATTTTGATTTTGATCCAGTCACAGCGCGCCGGCCCTCTCGCCCAATCCTAAATCGCTGCCGCACGCTCCTCTCCCTCTTCTCCATTGCAAAACCACCTCCTCTTCTCTCCATCATCTCCATTCCAAAACCACCATCTCGCCTCTCCCTCTTCTGATCTTCTCCATTGCAAAACCACCTCCTCTCCTCTCCATCATCTCCATTCCAAAACCACCTCCTCTCCTATCCATCATCTCCATTCCAAAACCACCGTCTCGCCTCTCCCTCTTCTGATCTTCTCTCCATTGCAAAACCGCCTCCTCTCCTCTCCATCATCTCCATTCCAAAACCACCTCCTCTCCTCTCCCTCTTCTCTATTGCAAGACCATCGTCTCTCCTCCCATCTTCCAAAGCTAGCACCGGACCACTTAGAACAACATCTATGGAGAGGATGCAGCAGCGAATCAAGAAGATCGCCGGCAGCAACCAAGCAAAGTTAGCCAAGTTGAAGGAGATCCTTAGTTGGTTTGACAATGAGTGGGAGATTTCAAGGACGGTGTGGGCCATGTGGTAATGTATGCGAAAGAGCGAGACGACGGCGATGAGGGTGGCGATGTACATGTACTCCTCGGCGGCAGTCACGCCGCAGTCCTCTGAGTTCATCGAGCATCTCCTATGGGCGATGGAGCAGACAGATTTGCCCGAGGAGACAGTCAGGCGGAGGTGGTGGGCGTACAGGTTGAAGGTAGAGCACCCAGAGGATAACGAATCGATCGAGTATGGTGTGCCGTTCGTGAGGGTGCAGAGCCAGCCGGAGCCACAGGAGTATTCGTTCTCCCACCGCAAGATGAGGCCGAATGGCGCGACGTCGCTTCCCCACCGTTCTCCACGGTTCCCTCGATGCTCGCTTCGTTTCAACAGCGGCGGTAGGGTTTAAGGTAAGCTTCACACTAACCTAATCTTCCACCTGCTCATGCTTACAATCAGTGTGACAGCTAATGAAAATCATGCTTACAATCAGTCTCCGAGTACTACGCCAATCGCCCTAAAATAGCTCTGGACCTTTGGGTCAAAGTTGTGATAGTGTACAAATAAAGAAAAATAGATTGGTGCTTCTTTCAGAAAAGAGTACTCCCTAGAAAACTGTCAATATAAGCTACTAGTATTTGGTTAGAGGATTTGCTACCGAGAAAGATCCGTCCACAGAGAACGCCACACATCCCACTGGTGGTGGTGGATGCCAATGCGTGCATGCAGCATGGTTGGTGTCGGTAATTTTTACTTGGCACACCTCACACTCTGCATATATGCTGGTTCCATACGTACATTTGTGCAGTTCCACCAAAATGCAGCTGAATAACCCTGTTTGCACAGATAATGAAAAAGCGTGATTACATTATAGTGGCACTAGTTGATGAAACACACAAAATAAATAGAAGAAAATATTGCGATAGTATCATAGTATGCGATGCTGCAAGGGCGAGATGGGCCCTGCGACGCCTCATACGGTATGCCTCATACTGGACATCTTCCAAGTCTCCCAGATACACCTTCTGCCAGTGATGAACATCAGTGTACAACAGTAGTACAAGGAGGCGCCTTGAGACATTCAAATCTCTATTTTTGTACATATCAACTAAAATTAAGCACCCCAGTTTGCAGAAATGCTTAAACATTAACAATGGGACTAGTTGATGAAACATACTTTAACAAAGAGAAGCACTTTCTTTATCTACATTGGAAATGAAATGATAGAGATGACACTCGCTCTATTTTAATTGTATTATTACTTCATTTTATCAGTGACACTAAGATCGAGCAGGTGGCAAACAAGGTGTACCGTGCGTCGCAAGGATGGAGGTCGGGGGTGCTTAGACTGGGATGCTGAAGCTGGCTCTTTCAGTCACCAACATGGATGATTCAATTCATGGGACCTTTTGGTGCAGTTCACCTAAAATGAAGCAATGTCCCATGAGCTAGCGGCTTCTTCTTCAAAAAAAATTTAAGAAAAGGGCTCCATCCCCGGTTCCATTTCCATCAGAAAAAGAAACCCACAGAGCTTCCTCTTCATTAGTTGCAATAAAATTGAGCAACATCAAGGTTGGTTGTGAAGCTCCTGGAATGCTCAACTATAATTTGGATATTATTTGTGCAGTTCAACTAAGATCGAGCGTGAAATGTATATCTCTGTTTGCACAAAAGAGGTGGAAAGGAGGGTGACTAACAAGTGATGAAACATGCATCAAATGAAAAGAAGCATGTTCCTTATTTGAATGGTAATCCTACAAGGACAGTAGCAATTTCTAAAGCAGTGGCATTGCTAGATATTAGTGTGGTCATTAGGATTAACTATGACAACCGTTAAATACGACATTACTTTGGGCACGGGAGAGTAGGCGGACCAGGACAGTTGCATTTCTAACGAAAAGAACCAACTTATCTTGATGGGAAAATTTAGAAGGACATGTAAATAAGTGCCATTGATTCATATTACTGGAGGCATTACATTGAAAACAACATTGGTTTAACGTGTCCTTACTTTTAACAGTGCGACTGCTACATTTTACCAGTGGCATTACATAAGAGTGGCTCGGGGCAACAAACATCAGAACAGGATATCTGGGTTGGTCCCATTTTTGTTCGGTATAGCCACCTTATACTGTGTGAGGCTAGCAAATCTAGTGCTGGACTTACTCTGTTGACTTGTCCCCCAGTCCCCACTTTCTTTCCTTTTTCAACCAATAGATTGGGTTTATATTGAGTTTGTACTGCGTTTCCCTTTATTTCCCTATTAGACCTAGAGACCAGTTGGATAGCCAGTCTCTGCTACTTTTCGCCCCCATTATTTCCTCTTTCGACCAAGTCCTAGATTCAGGTAACAAATCCTCCCCCACCCCCACCCCCTTTCTTCCTTGTTTGAACCAAGTAGTACTAGATTAGAGGGCATGAACTAGTTTTACCTCTTAAACGTAAAAAAATAGGTGGTTTTCGAACAGCCGATCGATCCTATCTATGAGGGGGGCTGAGAAATAGTAAAAGTTACAAATGCAGCGACGTCAGGAGCTCGGGAAGTAGAGCAAGGCCAGTTTCGAAGGAAGTTATACCCGATGGTCGCCGGTATGTCGCTAGGTGGGCGGCGGGAGGCCGGATCTAACCACACTACGGCAGCAAGGAAGAAGGGGTCGGAGGCCCTCCCTCGCCAGCGGTGCTTGGGAGAGAATGGCAAGGCAGGCCAATCGGGACGCGCCTAGTAATGGGTAAGAGCCGTCGCCGAGGACGACCGCGTGAACGTTGCACCTTCTCACCTTCCCCGGCGGAGAGGATCCGACTGGATCTGTGACCAGCGGTGAGCAGCGAGAGAGTGTGTGTGGCCACCGCTGTCGTGTTTAGATCTGGAGAGGCCGAGATAGTGTGAAGAGAGCAACACTAGCAAGCAAGCGCGGAGGCTCCTGCCTATATAGTGGAGTAGTACTTAGTTTTCTTTTGTCTACCGGAGCCGGCTTGACCTCGTCAATGACTGTCGAGAAGTCTTCATGCACGTGGCCCGGAGGCGCAGTTGTCGTCATTTTGATCTGAAGCGCCGGATTATAACATATAACACGAAAAAATGCCACATGACAAGAAATCATAACCTCACTGCCCAAAGGAGACAACATGAATCCCGACGGACAAACTAGATGAGGAACAAAGCTCAAATTAAAGATAAACTCATAGAAAAGGGGTTCGTCTATAGATGTCCTAATTAACATAGCCGGCTTGACCTAGATGGCAGCCGAGTAGTCACTGTTCGTGCATGTGCCCCCAATGACTAGCCCAACTCAGTTGTCGCTGTTTAACCCTCGCAGTGATCCGAAGCACATGACACATAATTTTGCGAGATGACAAGAAACCTTTTTTTAGATTTCTCACCACAACTACAGCAATGTACAACATAGCCTGCACGATATGTAGATGATAGCCAATCCAGGTGTGTCTGCTGGAGTCTAGTCACATGCATGGACGAACTGATCTTCCATGTCTTGCAGGGATCGTCCAGGCACCAACGTAGTACAACACTTCTCTAGTACTATCGCTCGTCTCCCTCTTCTATTAAGTCACCCGACTTGCGGGGCCAGGGAGTGTGCCTATGGTCGGTTCTCAATTGCCGTCCCACATGTGTGTGCGAACGCAATATGACGCGCGTTCCATTCCGAGAGTAGCGTGCCAGACCGACCGACCGTCTGGGGTGCGACGCGAACGCGACGGGCGTGCTGTATACTCCGTACATGTGTACCGCCGTTTTCTAGACGCTTTGCTCCATGACGCGAGCGCAATCCATGGATACAAAATTAGTATTTGTATACTATTTAAAAGTCAAGGGCGGGGATTTTCCTGCCCGGTAGGCGGCGGGACAGTTCCGCCTAGTCGGTTCGACAGAGACGCGAGAAGACGAAGGAGTAGGCTGTTGCAAACGTAGGGCTGTGTGATTTGACAGTGAGTTACTGCTGGATAGGTGGGGGCCCGTGATTTGACTTGCCATTATCATTTTAACTGCGGCGCTACGACCAGCGTGAGTCTCCCGATTCCTGACCACCTCCATACAGGTGCCTCTCCCAATGCTCCACCATGTAGTAGTAGAGGTTGGCTCTTGCATGAGAGCCCACTTCTCCACTTTTTCCTTGCCTCTCTTTCCTCCACATATGGAAAAATGCCATGTAAAGCGCACTATTGTACTTACTTGCTCCTATAGGTGCTTAAGCTTGCCACATAGGCATAAAGTCTGATGTGGCAAGTTAATCAAGAAGAGAGAGACTAGTTTGGTGACCCAAGGAAGAAACGGTGCTAAGCGCGTGTACCTAGGTGAAAAGACAATTTTGAGTCTATAGCTAATTAAATTAAGCAAACTTAGCAACACCATTTCATTGGAAGAGGTCACTCCTTGGCAAATGCAATAAATACTAGTACTCCCTGTGTCCCATTATATAAGAATGTTTTTGACACTACACTAGCTAGTGTCAAAAATGTTCTTATATTATGGGATGGAGGGAGTACGAAGAAAGAGATAGAGAGGAGTAAAAAATACACTTATAGCCAACCTTGTTGTAGTATGAGTGACTAAGTGATGACTATGTATGACATGCCAACATCAGATAGCCTAACGCACCCTGTTAAATCTCCAAGGGCGCGACCACATGAGTGACGCGACGGTCGTGGTAGGCACGACCATGATACGGGCTGCTGGTAGACCTTGGATCTGAGATCAAACGGTCGCATACTAAGTTGCTAAAAATTTCCAGAATAACCCTCCAGGATAGGATATTCACCAATAGGTCTAGAATCACGCCATGCAACCGTTCAATCTCTGATCGAAGGGCTCTCGGAAGCCCGTATCATGGGAGAATGGAAAGCCACTACCCTGCCGTTCGCACGTTGGCTGTTCGCTCCTACTCATCCCCGCACGTCCTTTAATACTACGGCGGTTCGCTCCTAGTCGTCCCGTCCATTCACATTAGTACATTACGGCAGTTCCACTAATCCTAACCCTCCTCCCAAATCCATGGCGTCCCAACTCTCCCCGATCGGCGGTGAGTACAAGGTTAGAACCATCACCGGCGATGAGTTCGACGTCATCTACACCCGTTCTTCCGCGACGGTGAAAGGATGCCTTTCTCGCTTCAGACGCATGTTCGAAGACTTAGATGATGAGTGGGTCGCTGGGCTAGCTGTTGAGTACACCATAGTCGTGGGACGAGAGAAGGATCTAAAGGACGAAGAGAGGAAGAAGCCTGTCGTGGTCCAGGTTTGCGTGCATGACTTATGCTTGGTCTACCACATATGCCATGCCGACGTTGAGTGCCAGGATTTTAAGGACTTCCTCGAGAGCAACCTAGTCAAATTCGTTATTGTAGACTTTGGTAATGACAAAGAAGTCCTGCGTCGGATAGGCCTCATTGTAGGCAACACCTTCGACCTCCAAAAGAATCTGCTGGTGTCCTCTTGTCAGCCTTCAATGCTGACCCTGGCAGGAGCCATGGTTCATCCTTCGTACGGTAAACTGGAGAAACCTCCATACACATTTCATCGTCATGCATGGCAGCGGTATGTACTAGATATAGACCACATCCAGTACGCTGCAATGGATGGCTACCTTTGTTTCAATATCTACAAGGGTTGGATGAAGAGCAACAACCAAGTTGGCGGTTCAAGCAAAGAAGTATCGGCCAAGAGGAAGAGGGTCAAGGACGAAGTCGAGGACGTGGACGAGGACTCCGAGTAAGGTGGCAGTGTCGTTGCTCATGGTGGTTCTAATGCAGTGTCTACCGGAATAGTTGCAAAGTATAATTTCAGGTGTGCTTAATTTAATTTGAGGGGTGTGTTGTGCTGAGCCCCTAGCAGAACTATGTTATGTTTTTTCTTGTTACTTTAACTCTTCAGTAAGTACATACTAGTATTTCTTACATTTCATCTTTTAGTTGGTATAGTACTACCACTCATTTCTTCACATTATATACGTACAATATATATGGCCAACATCATATAGCCAGCAGTTTAGTTGTCAAAGAATTTCAGGGTGCTTAGTTTTGTCAAAGAATTCCAGGGTGCTTAGTTTTATTTGAGGGGTGGCTTGTGCTGGACACCATTATTATGACTAGCCTTTTTAATAGTACTATATGCATAATTTGGCGACGAGCGCTCTCTATATGTACCACCTTTTTTTCAGGTTTTGCTTCATGGAGCAATCCATCGATACAACTGTTGTACAAAAGTATACATTTTTTAAAAGGCTAGAGGGCGGGGCAGTCTAGCTTGGTCGGTTTCACGAGAGGCGAGGGCCTTTGTGATTTGACGGCTCATTACTGCTAGAAGGCGGGGCCTTGTGATTTGACTGCTCGTATAAATGCACCGACGACCTGATCGAGGAGGAGCAAAGAACCGTGCGGTATACTCAAGTTTTCCACTGGAGTAGTACTGCGACGGAGGAGCACGAAACACGGCAGCCCAGTGCCATATCGCGATAAAAAATGATCTAATTTGCTAGTCATCTCATTGTTAGCATTGTTCTATTCATTCCCTCAAAAAACAAAAACCATTGTTCTATTCATGCCTCGCAGAGAACGTGACACGTGTGGCGAAACACCCGAAGCAAAAGATGAAACACAGCAGCAAAAGAAGAAGGAAGATTATCACCCCAAATGATCTAATTCGCCACGGAGTCGTAACTTCTTCTTCATTGCCTCCACGACCTCCATCTCCTTGCGCGTCTCCTCCGCCATCTTCTTCATTCTGTCCATGATGAGGGATTTCTCGATGCGAGCCTTCATCATCTGTTCCACAGCCGCATTACGTACCTTGACAGCAGCCGGGTGCTCGATGCGGAGCTTCGCCAACTCCTCCTTCTGTTCCATGACGAGGGCCTACAGCATCTTCATCGAGGAACTACTATTCTCATGCAGCTTCTTCCAGCCGGCGTTCTTCTCCTTTAACAGGTCGATCTCGTGGCAGAGCTTCGCCTTGTCCTCCTGAAGTCGCAGGATTTCGCCGGTCGCCTTCTTCTCTGAGGCAATGCTCTTCTTCAGCAGCATCACCAAGCCGGCGGTCAACTCCCCCTGCTGATTGAGCTCAGCAGGCATGTCGTCGAGGCTCTCCGTTAGCAACTCCATCAAGCCTTGGATGCACTCCTTGTGCTTATTGAGGTGCTTCTTGAGCTGATCGGGCATGCAGTCGCGGGATAACGACTCCAGCTCTGCCGGCTCGGCATGTTCGCCTTCGTGGCTAGGGCGCTCCTGGGAGCCATCGCCTGCCAGAGAGAGATCTTTCAAGGCCTCTGCAAGACGGCGAGCCCTCTCTTTTTTTTTTGCAGCCTTGGTTGCCGCTCCCTTGTTACGAGTAGTTCTCAACCTCGAGCTCTCCTCACCGGCCATGGCAACAACGGACAAAGAAGAAGCACTTATGAGGAGGAAAGGTAGAATAATTTTCGGTTAGGTAGTTCCCCTTTTTATAACCTAAGTACTAGCACTAGTAGTACTAATACCTGCATAGTGGGAACACGTTCAGGTTTGGTACGTACTAGTAGGTGTGAGCAGGCTTTTGAATGTGATGGGAACAAGGTAAAGATTAATTGATGGTTTTGGTTTCGAGGCCCGAAACGGCTCCCGATGAGTTTAGCGGAACATAAATTTCAAGTACTACACTGCTCAAATGCGGATAGGCCTCGTTGTAGGCAACACCTTCGACCTCCAAAAGAATCGGCTGGTGTCCTCTTGTTAGCCTTCAATGCTGACCCTGGCAGCAGCCATGTTCATCCTTCGTACGGTAAACTGGAGAAACCTCCATACACATTTCATCGTCATGCATGGCAGCGGAATGTACTAGATATAGACCACATCCAGTACGCTGCAATGGATGGCTACCTTTGTTTCAATATCTACAAGGGTTGGATGAAGAGCAACAACCAAGTTGGCGGTTCAAGCAAAGAAGTATCGGCCAAGAGGAAGAGGGACAAGGACGAAGTCGAGGACGTGGACGAGGACTCCGAGTAAGGTGGCAGTGTCGTTGCTCATGGTGGTTCTAATGCAGTGTCTACCGGAATAGTTGCAAAGTATAATTTCAGGTGTGCTTAATTTAATTTGAGGGTGTGTTGTGCTGAGCCCCTAGCAGAACTATGTTATGTTTTTTCTTGTTACTTTAACTCTTCAGTAAGTACATACTAGTATTTCTTACATTTCATCTTTTAGTTGGTATAGTACTACCACTCGTTTCTTCACATTATATATGTACAATATATATGGCCAACATCATATAGCCAGCAGTTTAGTTGTCAAAGAATTTCAGGGTGCTTAGTTTTGTCAAAGAATTCCAGGGTGCTTAGTTTTATTTGAGGGGTGGGTTGTGCTGGACACCATTATTATAACTAGCCTTTTTAATAGTACTATATGCATAATTTGGCGACGAGCGCTCTCTATATGTACCACCTTTTTTTCAAGTTTTGCTCCATGGAGCAATCCATCGATACAACTGCTGTACAAAAGTATACATTTTTTAAAAGGCTAGAGGGCGGGGCAGTATAGCTTGGTCGGTTTCACGAGAGGCGAGGGCATTTGTGATTTGACGGCTCATTACTACTGGAAGGCGGGGCCTTGTGATTTGACTGCTTGTATAAATGCGCCGACGACCTGATCGAGGAGGAGCAAAGAACCGTGTGGTATACTCAAGTTTTCCACTGGAGTAGTACTGCGACGGAGGAGCACGAAACACGGCAGCCCAGTGCCATATCGCGATAAAAAATGATCTAATTTGCTAGTCATCTCATTGTTAGCATTGTTCTATTCATTCCCTCAAAAAACAAAAACCATTGTTCTATTCATGCCTCGCAGAGAACGTGACACGTGTGGCAAAACACCCGAAGCAAAAGATGAAACATAGCAGCAAAAGAAGAAGGAAGATTATCACCCCAAATGATCTAATTCACCACGGAGTCGTAACTGCTTCTTCATCGCCTCCACGACCTCCATCTCCTTGCGCGTCTCCTCCGCCATCTTCTTCATTCTGTCCATGACGAGGGATTTCTTGATGCGAGCCTTCATCATCTGTTCCACAGCCGCATTACGTACCTTGGCAGCAGCCGGGTGCTCGATGCGGAGCTTCGCCAACTCCTCCTTCTGTTCCATGACGAGGGCCTGCAGCATCTTCATCGTGGAACTACTATTCTCATGCAGCTTCTTCCAGCCGGCGTTCTTCTCCTTCAACAGGTCAATCTCGTGGCAGAGCTTCGCCTAGTCCTCCTGAAGTCGCAGGATGTCACCGGTCACCTTCTTCTCCGAGGCAATGCTCTTCTTCAGCAGCATCACCAAGCCGGCGGTCAACTCCCCCTGCTGATTGAGCTCAGCGGGCATGTCGTCGAGGCTCTCCGTTAGCAACTCCATCAAGCCTTGGATGCACTCCTTCTGCTTATTGAGGTGCTTCTTGAGCTAATCGGGCATGCAGTCGCGGGATAACGACTCCAGCTCTACCGGCTCGGCATGTTCACCTTCGCGGCTAGGGCGCTCCTGGGAGCCATCGCCTGCCCGTGATACATCTTTCGAGGTCTCTGCATGACGGCGACCCTCTCTTTTTTTCTGCAGCCTTGGTTGCCGCTCCCTTGTTACGAGTAGTTCTCAACCTAGAGCTCTGCTCACCGGCCATGGCAACAACGGACAAAGAAGAAGCACTTATGAGGAGGAAAGGTAGAGTAATTTTCGGTTAGGTAGTTCCTATTTTTATAATCTAAGTACTAGCACTAGTAGTACTAATACCTGCATAGTGGGAACACGTTTAGGTTTGGTACGTACTAGTAGGTGTGAGCAGGCTTTTGAATGTGATGGGAATAAGGTAAAGATTAATTGATGGTTTTGGTTTCGAGGCCCGAAACGGCTCCCGATGAGTTTAGCGGAACATAAATTTCAAGTACTACACTGCTCAAATGCGTAAATATTATGTTACTGTCAAAAATTGGCACAAAATACGAAGGAGACCAATGGAAGTACTACTAGCAACCCACGATTTAACTACTCGCATGCGCGCAATGGAGTAATAATGTCTTTCTTCCGCCCTCACGTCCATTCAATTTGCATGCGCTGTATTAATTGACCATCAATGAAGTGAACGACTTTACACGCGTCAAATTATCACATGGGGTGGATCTTGGTACAAAATTGCGTCCGCCCGTGTACCCGCGTGTGCGTGCGAGGGAATGAGTGCGTGCGTGGCGTGCGTGCACATCTTCGCTTCGTGCATGTACCGCCAATATGGCTTAGGGAGGACGAGTACATTCTTCTGGAACCAACAGCACGTCACTGTGATCAATCCATGCAAGGAGGTCGCGACAACGCCTCCACATGTGCCACGTGGCTTCATGAACTGTAAGAGAGACATTGTGTAGCGTGCCATTGGAATTCTAATTTACGTGTTTTGCACATACTCGAAGTACTAGTAAGGTACATGTGCATTGCACGCATCAGATTTTGCAACCAAATCATGAATAAATACCACACTATAGCATGTAAGCTCTGAGTCATATATGCGTGATGTAGCCCTTCGTTTAATTCTTATAGTTCATCTCATTCAAAATCAGTTAGTTTTTATAAAAAAGCTAAGAACGCGTGAATAGGAAAAACATGGGATTATAGTGGAATGTCGTCTTGAATCCTACATGATTGTACGAGTGTTTGATTGTGCATAGAAAAAACGCAGAATTCTTTCAAAGAGGTTTGAGTGGATGGGATGTTTCCTATGAAATCTAGTGCATATGAATCATGTGGAAAAATTCCTATGGTTTACAATCCTACGAATCAAAAAACCAAGATAGGAAAAATTCCTAATGATTAGAATCCTCCAAAATTCCTTTGAGAATCGTTTGAATCAAAGAAGCCCTTAATCTATTTTATGATTCATGGAATTGTGCGTTGTAAAGCATAAAGTAAAAACAAATAATGGCAATTCAACTAGAAAAAAAGTTTGGGCAGTTATGATACGGAAGATTCTAGAACAAAAGAGAACCACTGTTGTTTTGAGGTTTGTGCATTATGCTTAAGTTCAACCATGGAGTCTGCTAGATTGTACATGTGGCAAAATCCGGTGGGGGGCTAGAAGATGGTGCGAGGGGCCGAGTGCAGGGAGACTATGAAGGAATGCACAAGTGTGAGATCGATATTTAGAGAGAGGGGGCGAAGACGTGCGCTGTTGCACGCAATGGCGGAGCCATGAAAAATAAATGAGCTAGGGGGCCAAGCATTGCTAATCCTTTACGAGGAGGGTCAATTCATGAAATTAAACCTTTTTTAGCAGCAATTGTCTAATGATCACATTCATATTAGCCTTGATATATAGTGATGTTAGGGGGGCAGGGCCCTTACTGCCCCTTGTCTTCGCCATTGTGCACGCGTCTGAGAGATGAAGCGGAAGGCATGGATGATGAGAGGGGGACGTTGGATATATAATTAATGTGCGTGTATTAGCTATTTATGTTAATCCTATATAGAGAGGTATAGATTGATCGATGTGGACGTGGGAAAGAGGGTGAGACCTCACTGGATATATTGATTGATCGGTTTGTGTGGAAAACTATGAAAGACCTAGCTATATACACACGTACATAGAGGAACATCGATCGTTGCGCATGCATGTGTGAGAGATAAAGAATGCCCGGTATGATGGAGAGGGGGATGTGTGTGGGTGTGTGCCTTCATGGGAGACCGACCTGAAGAAAAAGATTGCATGCGTGCGATAGATAATGCCGACTGGTAGTGTGTGTGTGCATGCATGCACGAGAGAAAGTTAGTGGTACAATTATAAAGAGAAGACTACTGTGTGGGTGTAAAAGAATAGGTGAGGTCATAATCAATGTAAAGTTGAATTCAAATATTTGAATAAGAGATCCTGATGTTTGAAACCCATGCATGCATGAATATAACGGATATCTGCGCGGTGTGGTTTGGAAACGAGCATGTTGTAATGTATACACATTGAACAAGGTCAGACTGGTTTGAATTTGAGATACTGATGGCAGACATCATTTGCCCACGTCGCATCCGTGCATGGACACACTATTCTAATTGGAGATGATGGGCGGCTTTCGCATCACATATCTATATCTATACCCCCATATATATATATATATATATATATATATATATATATATATATATATTATTTTATATATTGTGTGTGGGTAACTTTAACTTTGAAAGATGGTCGTTGGATGAGGCGAATCCGATGGTCCAAAGATGGCAAATTTGAGCACTATTGGCCGTTGGATATCATCTAGATTCCACCAGATTTCGCCACATGTATAATATAGAAGACTCCATGGTTGAACTTAAGCATAATGCACAAACATCAAAACACAAGAACTTCTTATTTGTTCTAGAATCTTCCGTATCAGAATTGTCCAAATGTTTTTCTACATGATTTGCCATTATTTGTTTTTACTTTATGTCTTACAACACACAACTCCATGAATCTTAAAATAGATTAGCTTTCTTATAAAAACTAGATGATTTTGAATGAAATGAACTATAAGAATTAAACGAACATCTACATCATGCATATATGACTCAAAGCTTGCATGCTATAATGTGGTATTTATTCATAATTGGGTTGCCAAATCTCATGCATGCAATGCACATGTACCTTACTCTAGTCTAAATGGTGTTTGTGTGTGTGTGTGTTGTGCGTGTTGAGGTGCAAGTTGTCTTTTTTTGGGGTACACGTTAAGCTTGTTCTTCCGAAATTTCAAGCCACGCCTTGTTATGCCGAAAATTGAAGCTAGCGTCTCTGTCTATCGTGCTGCAAACCTCCCGCCTCTTCAACCCGTGCCTTGTTAGCCCGAAATATTTAAGATATATCTTTGTCTCACTGTGCTCCGACAACTCCCTCCATCTCAACCCGCGCCTTGCTATTCCGAAATTACAAAACGCGCGAAAACTCCCACCTCCTGTGAAATCCCGACACGCGAAATGCCTGTGGTACCCCTGAACCGAAAGAACCGCCTCAAATCGGTGGGGGTACTTTTGTAACCTACCCCACATTTCAGACAAGCGTGTCTCTAAGCCATGGTTCCCCAGTGCCATCCCATCCGCCCACCCATTCATACACCAAGGCCGCGAAAACCCGCGATGAAACCCCACACCCTGCTCCGTCCGCCACCTAGCCGGAGCCTCTTCCCCGACGATGTCGTCCACAGCAACACCTCGATGTCCCTCATCCACCGTATCGGATGAGGATCCATCGTCGATCTCATCGTCCCGCCGGTTCAGCCACCCCGTCCTCCACCTCCAAGGAGCTGCCCCGATGTTCCCCTCGTCTTTCGCGCCACCTCCATTTCCACACTGTCGTCTTCACCTGCACCACCGGAAGAGCATCATCATCACCATTTCCTCGGATGAAGCTGCGGCCTAATCAGCGCCACCAAAGAGGTTGTACACTAATCGCCGCATTTTCTTCTTGATTCGATCTCATGGTGCTGCCGGCGCTCGGTCCCGAGCCAACTCGGCGCGGCTCCATCCACGGCGGGATCGTCGGCCACTTCCTCCACGGCGTCGCTCCCTCGGCGGCGACGTCCACATCAGTAGGAGCTGCTGCTGCTTTAGCTCTCGCTCACGCTGCTGCTCTGCTCTTGCTCTCAGTCCCCTGCCTGGTCTGCTCTTGCTATTGCTCTTGCTCGCGCTACTGCTCTCACTCTTGCTCTTGCTTGCGATGCTGCTCCGAATTGGCTACACTTCAGTCGACTGAATCGACTTTTGGGTCAGTCGATTTTCAAGGGGTGGGCTCGCCGGGGTGAAAGAAGAACTAGCCGCAGTGGGGAGGGGGGCTCGCCGGAGAGGTACCCCACTATCTATCTTAGGGTTCAGGATGGGGGCGGTGGTCGCCGGCGGTGGCGGGACGGTGGCATGGGGATCACCGGAGAAAAAGGTCGGCACGGAGGGGCCTGGAGGAATGGGCGGGCGGTGGCAGACCAGCAGTGGAGAGTGTTTTCGGGGCAGGCGGGGCGGCGCACCGCCGGCCGCGGGCGGCGGGGGGCTGCTATTTGGCCGGTGGTGGCTGGCGGCTCAGGGGGGTGGAGGTTGAAGATGAACTGCAGGCCCTTGATTTCGTATCCAACGGCTGCAAAATCGACTGACCAGAGATGAAAAAGTCTGTCGACCGATGTGTAGCCTCACCTTGCTAGTGTGTTTAGTTTCAATAGCAAAATTCAGTTTCGACAGCAAAATTCAGTTTCAACAGCAAAATTCAGTTTCGACAGTTAGGTTCAGTTTCAACAGTTAAGTTCAGAGATGAGCGGCTGATGTATTTTACATCTAGCACTTTGTGGTTATGTATTTTACGTCATGTACTGGAGATGCTATTAGAATTCCACTTAGGTTAACGTTGTTCATTGTCTCTCTTGTCCTACTTCAACCTCAGCGCCGTACAACTCACCGGAGCTGCTCCAACGACGAAACCCTCCATCATAGCGGGGCAGTACCTCGGGCTCCATCTCCAGACGCCTAAGATCTTCTTCCCTTCCTCCAACAGCAAAGTCAACCAGAGCATCCTCACCGGCCAACCCAATCACGCTGAGATCGACATGGCTTCGCCAAAGAGGTTGTACACTTGTTGCATCTCTTTTTTACTCTACATGTTATATATATTGTCCACTGAGCACTCGTAGTAACGGGAAATACGATTATTTTATCCTAGTATATGACAAGCAGTGAGGTACCAGGCAACTTAGCTATCCGTGATGGACTCTCTTGAACGCCATCATTATTTATCTCTGCGTGTTTGAGCTGTGCATTTGTCGTTGGGCCTGGGAGTTGAGCTAGTATGGCAGTGGTCTGGGCCCAAAGTAATAGAAGTAGCACAAAAACATTTTTTTAGTGTAGGATTTTCCTTGCTCAAGCCTGCCTACTAGAATCGCCAGTGCTTGAAAGGAAAAGTGAATGAAAAACATAGGAATTGGAAAGTTTCCTATGGTACTACTTTTCATGAATTTGGTGCAAAGGAATGGAGCAAAGGAAAACTGTAGGATTTGTTCCTTTAGTGTCTCCTTGAAAGAAAAACCGTAGGAATTCTAATTTCCACTTCTCCTCCTTTTCATATTCCTATTCATCAAGCACGAGACTAAGACATAGTAGCATAATAGCATTATAACCGTACATTTTCTTGTGGTTTGACTTAATCTCACCATGCTTTTTTGCATCCTGTGATCTTCCAATTGTTGTGAATCAAACACCCAGATTGGCACAAATCATGTGTTTTTAAATTCTTTGTTTTGCACGTGCATTCTTATCCTATTCATGTCTATTTCCTATCCCTGCATTGTTAGAATCCTAAAATTCAAACAAGCCCTTACTCAATTACTTCTGTTAAAGATATGTGTCAAAGAAAACCTTGTGTGGTTTGTCCTGCTCCTGCGGCGCTGTGTTCCACCCCAGCTCAGCTGCTCCAACGACGGAAGGGTTCACCATAGCAGGGATCCGCTCTCTAGACTGTCTTTCACCGCCTCAGATCTTCTTCCCCGCCGCCGGCAGCCACGACAACTGCATTACCATCATCAACTGAGCAAATGACCTTGAGGACTACACGGGTCCGCAAGAGAGGTCGCACTCTTCCGTGTCTGCTTACGTTATGCGTCGCTTAATATGATGACATGCTACATTATCATCGTGTTCACCTATTAGACTCCGAGTCAGGTCCAAACTAATGCTGAAACTTGAGTATTTAAATGGTTGTGGGGTACATATTGGGGCAGCAATCAGTACTATCTGTCTACTATCTGGTTAATCTCCGGTGTCTACTATGAGTTTCATGTTGGGTGCAAACAAACATTAAAGGAGCCATTATCTGTATTTTTTAACTAAAGCTATTATCTGCCTGCTATCATTGGTTTTGGGTCTATCCATAGTTTGCTACCATCACTCTGGATTTGTGCATGCACTCCTTACATAATTTCACTATGTTTTATTCCTATGCATGCCAGTTATTGTACACAATGGAACTGATCATGTAGAGCAAAAGAGACGAGCCTTGCGTGGCAATAAAATTTCATGCAGATGTCGTTCCATGGTGGGCGCAGAGGCAGCCCCCCTCCACCCATTTCAGATCGTAATCAAGAGGAAGATAACTGTTCTGAGGGGGATTCAGAAGGAGAAGACCACTCCTATTTACCCCATGAGGTCTTCGCTCTAACTTGGCATGCTGATGTTGGTAATATCATGCATATGGTGCCTTGCATTGCTTACTGTATACATTAAAGATGTCATCTGCTTAATTTAGACATGCTTTGTGTCAATGCCATTTGTTTAGTTTCTTTATCGTATATGTGAATCATGCAATGCCATCTTGTCTAGCCAGGCATCATATATGTGAATTTTGCAATGCCACCCTGGTTAGCCAATCATCTTATATGTGAATTATATCATGCCATCATTTTTTTATTATGTGTTAAATTTGTCAACAATTTTAGTACATTCAATTACTCTTCCTGTGCATCAGCCATTCGGCACGGTCATGGAAAAATCTAGAGTGGAAACAAGGTCTTCAGAGCAGATAATGCTATCTGACGAAGCGCATGTCTTGCTAGTTACCGATAGCTCCTCAGAGGAGGATTCAGAGACAGATGACCAGTCATATTTCCCCCCTGAGGTGCATGCCCTAACTTGGTAGGGTTATGTTACTCATATCGTGCGTATGGTATCTTGCATTGCTATGTCATTTGCTTAGTTTAGATATGCTTTGTGTGAATGCCACCTGTTTAGTGTCTAATTACCATATATGTGAATTATGCAATGCCATCTTGTTGCAAGACATTATATATGTGAATGATGCAATGTTATCTTGTTGCAAGGCATTATGTATGTGAATTATGCAATGCCATGCTGTTTAGGCAAGCGTCATATATGTGAATTATATCATGATGTCCTTTTTTTGTATTTCTCATTGCTTTTGTCTACAATGTTTGTATGTTCAACTGCTCTTCCTGTGCATCAGCCATTTGAATTGGTGATGGAGAAATCTGGAGTGAAAACAAGGTCTTTAGAGCAGACAATGCTACCTGCTGAAGCAGATATCTTGCTGGGGTTACAGATAGCTCTTCAGAGGAGGATTCAGAGGCAGATGACCAGTCCTATTATCCCCCTGAGGTGTATGCTCAAACTTGGCAGGGTTATATTACTCATATAATGCATATGTTGTATTGCAATGCTTAGTTTTTACATCATATACACAATATTGAATGCCATCTCCTTAGTTGACACATCATATATGCAATTGCCCTTTGCTCACTTCCTTAGTATATAAATCATATATTTGAATTATGTCATGCCATGATGTTTACATAGACAGCATGTATCTAAATTATGGCATGCCAACCCATTTTCTAAAGACATAATATAGTTATATCATCTCATCCTGTTTACATAGTCATCATATTTTAAATTATGTCATTCTATCCGTGAATTATATCATGCCATCATGTTTCCATCGACGGCATGTTTGTGATTTATGGCATGCCAACCACTTTAATAGACACATCGTATAGTTATATCATGTCATCCTGTTTACATAGTCATCATATTTTGAAGTATGTCATTCTATCATGTTTAGTTAGCCATCATACATGTGAAATTGTGTCATGCTATCCTGTTTAATTAGCCATCATATATGTGAAATTATGTCCTGCTATTCTGTTTGCTTAGACAACATAAATGTGAATTATTTCATGCCCTGTTTTCTTCCCTACTATCCATTGCACCTGTCTATCTTACAATGTCTGTACATTCAATTACTTTTCTTGTTTATCAGCCATTTCAATTGGAGGGAGTGATGGCAGTATCTGTGGGAGTAAAAACACGGTCTTCAGAAAAGATCATGCTACCTGTCGATGCAGATAGAACCACGGTTGTACTTGCCCAAGAATCAGCCCCACCACACATAACCCACACTCATGCAGATTGTACCCCTACCCAGTTGGACAGAGAACCATCTACACCCCTTCTAACCCCAACCCCAGCAGATAGACACCCAGTTCCCATTGACACAGCACTGTCTCCACCACAGAGCACCCAAACACGAGCAGTTAGTAAGGCAACTGCAGTGCCCAAATCACGAGGACCACCACTCCGAACCCGAAGTCAACGCTTAAAGCAGAAGAAGAATTGTTCTCAGGTCAGGTTCCGTAGCTATGGTTCATACTACTTTGCTCTTGCATCACTGTATTTACTGATACCAACCAATTTCAAATTTGAAGGATGCAATTGAAACTCCAATGGCGCAACAGGTATGTTTTAAACCTATTTCTTCAACGTGTTTGGCTGTTTGCTGTTGTAACTTGCTCTATGTTGATTTCAGTTTCAATTGAATAAACAATTATGTTTTCATGCCATGCACATTACAAGTGTTGTTATTGTTGTGTAGTTTCCCACACTTATACTGTCTATGCTGCTTTGTCTTAAATAGATATGATTCGAACTGTATCTATCTTGATTTGGCAACATAAACTAGAATGATATAGACCATACAGTGGCCATACTACATAGATATATGTTTGTTTCATGTTGTTATCCTGTCCACCTTACTACTGAACTGGTTTACCAAAATGAGTTTCATATACTGCATTGTAAACCTGAGACGTGTTTGTTTGTTTCTCTTTTAGAACGTGGATAAAATATTGGAGAAGAGTACCCTGTTATGCAATGGTAAAGGAAGTAACGCAGATAAGGTTCAAGATAGTGAGACATCCCTGTTGGTCTCCAAGAAAGCTGATAAAAATATATTGAGGACACTGAGACAACCCCAAAGTCCTGTCTTGATGTAGTGTTCGAGTTACTGGCTACCACTGCTGGCACCAGCTCTTCGAACTCGTTGCCTGAATCAGTTTGCCTTCTTGAGTCTCAACTTCAAGTTGAAAGACATCGATCAGATGTTATGCGACAGGAAGCCGAAGGACTGAGGAAGTCCCTGTAGAATTCAGATGCATACTTTCTGGTACAACAGCAAGCGCTGGAGGACTTAAGCGCCAAACAAGAGAAAGCTAATAAGCTTGCTAAGCATCTTGCCAGCACTACGGGTACCCAGGATATTGTTTCTTGAGCTCTTCTGAAGTGGTTTCAGTTTTGGACTTGTTTTGCTGCGGCGTTTATATGCTGTTGTGTTCCCTATATTTGCACTGGTGGCGAACTTTGATGCCCAGTGGATGTAATATGTTTAATAGCCGTGATAGCCTAGTGTAAGTTGCTTTCTTATTTATTTCCTTGTTGTCTTGTTTATTTGTTTGCTTGTAGTCAGTGCCGTTCTTTTTTTGCGGTTTGCTAGTGGCTGCAATAACTTATTTTTTTAAAACTAGGCCACAATAACCATGGGCTAATGTTTACTGTAGTGACACTGGACCTACGGGCCGTATAAACAGTGGGCCTTCTACGGGCCGTATAAACAGTGGGCCTTCTACGGGCCGCAGAAACAATGGGCCTTCTATGGGCCGTATCATCAATGGGCCTTATACGGGAAGTATGATCGATTGGCCAAACATGGGCCAATAACAGGCCGCATAATGGCCGTAAACGGGCTTGAGTTGGAAACGTCCGTTCATGGGCCGACCATAACGGGCCATCGTTAATAGGCCGTATTTCATGACGCTATGAAAACAGCCCAACATGTTAACGGACCACAAATGGGCCGACTGTAACCACGGGCTGAATTTGGCCCATAAGCATTAAATGACAGTAACGGGCCGTAAGTAAACGAATGCTGGAAATGAGCCCAAGAATAAATGGGCTCTGAGAAGGCCGAAAGATAACATGGGCTGGAAACAGCCCAACGGAATAACGGGCCCTTAATGGGTATAAAGTGATACACTGTTCATTATGGGCCAGTTTCACCACGGGCCATTAATGGGTGTGAAGTAATACACTATGCATTACTGGCCAGTTTCACCACGGGCCGTTAATAGGCTAAGAGTTACATAGGGCCTCATATGGGCCGAAAGACGTCAGGGGCCATACATGGGCCAGAAGTGAAAACGGGCTGGAATCATATTGGGTGGCCCAGATGACGCTATTGGGCCTAATTCGGATAGGGTGTAACGGGCCTTGGGTTAGCGGGCTATAAATGGGCTATATGCGAACAGGCCGTTAACAGGCTTTACATGGGCCAGCCCGCCACCTTTTGACCAAGTCAAACGGGCTAGCCTTTTCACAGGAATGGGCCTCTGTTGGGTCGTGCCATGTGTCGACGTATCATAGACGCCTTCTGTCCAATGAGTGGATGACATCTGTCCCAACGGTGAGCTAACATGTGTTTCCTCCAGCCAATGATGATTTTACACGTGGAAAATCCCCATTGGTCGGGTCTGTTAACGGGTTATCGGATCCAAAACCCGACCCGATAGCTTAACGGCGTTCCGTTACAGTGGATGCCATGTGTCGGTCACCCTTGACGAAAGCACTTCTATGATGCGCGATTTATCGTCATGGAAGTGGACACTTCCGTGATGATAATTTTGGTAATGTCATGGAACACTTCTACGATAGCACAGGTATGACTATCTTGATTCTGTCATAAATTTGTCATGGATGTACATGCATGACAAAAAACGCGACCTACTGTGACAAACACGTATCATCATGGAAGTGTATTTTTTTGTAGTGATAGAGGGTGGGCGGATGGCTCTTGCCCGTGTTAAAGCCTATTGGACGGATATGGAGGCCACCATTATAGTGACCCAAGATCCGTCGCGGGGCCAATATCCGGCCGAGCACTACTTGGCGCAGGTCATAGAGGGTGCCCGCCTAATAAAGGCACAGTGCTCGAAGAATGTCTTGTTCGAGTGATAAGTCGAATCATTGTAAAAAACAATGTCTATTTTGATTATGTGGCTATATTTATACTTTTTGCCTAGAAGTATGATTGTATCCCCTTTGCGGTCATTTATATATAGATATTAGTAGTCCAAAAGTTAGCAGTCGTTGGCTTCAGCCCCCACGCATACAATGCGGAGGTGTTCGCGAGAAATATGCTTAATCACACTTGATCCAACGTCTTGGTCCGTGAAGGAGGTGATCGCACGTCGAACTAGGCAACCGAACTATATAGCTGTAACACTTTCGCTTAGCCATGGGGTTCTAAAGGTGGGGCTACTATGTAGCCCCTGGTACATTCGCGTGCATCCGAATACGGGCGCGTATGTACATGGCCGGGAAACGGCCCTTCGTTAATGCGGAGGAATCCTTAAAGATTCTGGTGAGTCTTCGAGTGGTTGAACAGTCTCTCGTTGTATCATGACAGTCAGTTTTCGGCTTTCTCTACTGAGGCGCTCATCCGGAATAACCAGGGCACAATCGTAGTAGTTCTCATTTGGCCTGCCTTAGCCAATAATAATGGAATGTAAGGCGGCAAACCCAGGAGCCGGGCAAACCCAACATTTGACCAAAGGCATGATTCGGAGCTGATGCATATAAGGCCAAACTCGTGACGCCGAACACTCCCGAAGGTGTTCGGGCTTTATAACAGAAGATGGGCTCAAGAATGCCCATTCATTATGAACCCTGTGTTTCCAGGTATGTGCGGTAATCTGTCGTGGCGAAATGCCAATAACGACAGTATCCTCTATGGGTATGGAACCCATGGGATGGTTTAAACAACAAGAGGCAATAGAAAAGGTTTACACAGGGGCTTAATCTAAAAAAAATTGTTGAACGGGGCCCTGCTGCATGTCTGCGCCTTTGCCTTCGTTGTGCCGTATCCTGGAAGGGTATCGCGCGAACGTTGTCTGTGCAAAAAGGAAAACTCATAGGAGAGTACAACGTAAGTATGCGATGGATAGTAAAAGTGTAAGATGTTGGCCTGCCAATAAGGTTGAGCCAAGTGTGGGGCTGTATTAAATATTTATAGCCCCTGGTTTCCGCTATGGGATTACATATACGGTGCCCTGGTTGAATTTTATCCTGGCTACCGGACTCGTCTAACCGTGTCTGTGGTCTTAATGACCAGTCATGTTTTCTGATATTGGAGGCCACTTATAGTCTGGCTGCCAGGGCCGTCGCGTGTTCCTCTGCACGTGAGGAGCGCTTTGTGATTCCGCTAACAGTGATGAAGCCACGTGGACCGGGCATCTTGAGTGTAAGGTAGCCATAGTGCGGCAATGCGTTGAAGCGCGTGAAGGCCACTCTTCCAAGTAATGCATGATAGCCGCTTTGGAAGGGTGTGATGGTGAAGAGTAGTTCTTCGCTTCTGGAGTTACCTGGGGAGCCGAATGTTACTTCCAGCATGACAGAGCCCCTGCCGTGGGCTTCAACGCCTGGTATCACCCCTTCAAAGGTGGTGTTGCTTTGGCTAATCCTGGATGGGTTTATCCCCATTCTGCGGACAGTGTCCTCATATATTAAATTGAGACTACTGTCGTTGTCCATGAGGACACGGGTGATACGGGGTTAAATATTGGATCAAGCACCAAGGCCTGTGATCCTCCGCGCCGAATACTAGTTCGGCCATCCATGTGACCGAAAGTGATAGGACGAGACATCCAGTAGTCAGATGTAGGTACGATGGGCTCTACATTGTGCGCGTCTCTGAGCGCGCGTTCATGCCTTCTCGTGAATGTGTGAGTCGCATGGATCATGTTTACTGTTTTAACCTCTGGCAGGAATTTTTTCTGTCCCCCAGTGTTCGGCTGACGAGGTTCGTCCTCGTCTTCACTTGGTGTTTCCCTCCCTTTGTGTTCGGCATTTAATTTGCCAGCCTTCTTGAAGACCCAGCACTCTCTATGGGTGTGGTTCGCAGGTTTCTCCGGGGTGCCATGAATTTGGCATAGTCTATCCAGGACTCTGTTCAGACCGGACGGTCCCTCTTTACTGCCTTTGAATGGCTTCTTTTGCTGATCAGGTCGAGAGCCCCTGAATCCGGTGTTAACCGTTGTGTTGTCCGGGCTCTCTTCCTTGTTTTGGCGTTTGTTTTTATTACGTCGTGGCTTCCCGTTGCCATCCCTTATTTCGGATGTGCTGGGGTCGCTGGTGCCTTTATGGGCTAGCCAGCTATCTTCACCCGCGTAAAAGCGGGTCATAAGGCTTGTTAAGGCTGCCATTGTCCTTGGCTTTTCCTGGCCGAGGTGTCTGGCGAGCCATTCGTCACGGATGCTGTGTTTGAATGCCGCTAAGGCTTCGGCGTCCGGACAATCGACAATTTGATTCTTCTTAGTGAGGAATCTGTTCCAAAGCTTGCGGGCGGACTCTCCGGGCTGTTGGGTTATGTGACTTAGATCGTCTGCATCCGGAGGCCGGACATAAGTCCCTTGAAAATTGGCCCTGAAAGCGTCTTCGAGTTCCTCCCAACTCCCGATTGAGTTTTCGGGGAGGCTTTTCAACCAGTGTCGAGCTGGCCCCTTCAGCTTGAGGGGAAGGTATTTGATGGCGTGGAGGTCATCCCCACGAGCCATGTGAATATGCAGGATAAAATCCTCAATCCAGACCCCTGGGTCTGTCGTGCCGTCGTATGCCTCTATGTTCACAGGTTTAAATCCTGGTGGGAATTCATGGTCCAGTACTTCTTCGATGAAGCACAGGGGGTGAGCAGCCCCTCTGTATCTTGGCGCGTTGTGGCATGCAGTCGGCTATTGTTGTGTCCGGTGCTTATTCCGAACTGGTATTTGGCTTGTGTTAGCGTTTGGGTGACCATAGTCCCTCGCCGGGGTGTGTCCTTTAGATCCATAGATGGACCTGGCTGCACCGGCTTTCTTATCCAGCTGCTCACGTAGATCGTGCGTGGTGTTAGTAGCCGCTCTGTTGTGGTTGTGGAGCGGTACGTCTGGTCTCCTGGTCATGTTATTCTTTGGTGGAACGGCCGCGTCGTCGAATTCTGGCAGTAGTTTGCGCTTCAGATAGCTTTTCGTATGGCGATCATCGCCATATCTTTCTTCAGTGTCTAGCACTTTATTCCATCTGCGACTGAGCGTTTCCTGTGCGTCTTTGAGCCGTTGCTTCTGCTTCTTTAGGCTTCTTGTTGTGGCCATAAGCTTTCGGTGGGGGTTATCTCGTTCCACGTGTTCTTCCGGGTTGATGAATGCATCGTCGTCCGGACTGTGTTCCTCTCATGGGGCAGTTTCATGAGCTCGTCCCGCCGATCAGTGTGATCAGGTATTTGCTCCAAACTTGGTTTGGCGTGACCTGGCTCATCCTGCTCCATCACTGGGTCCATGTGGTCGTTATTGCCTTCGGGGTTTACTGGTATATCGACCCTTCTTGCACTATTGTCGCTATTTTTGCAATTGCTGGACTTTGAGCGGCGTCTGCACCGCCTTTTTGGCTTTTGCCCGGGTATTTTATCTTCCGGATTATCATTATTGTCCTTCTTGAGCGTATCCACCATGTATATATCGTGTGACAAGGTAGCAGTCCCGCGCCCCGGGGATTCTGGAGCTTCTCCTGCATTGTCGTCCATACCGTCGATGTCTTCGGAGTCGAAGTCAAGAACGTCGGTTAAATCATCGATTGTGGCAATGAAGTGGGTGGTGGGTGGGCAACGAATTCCTTCGTCGCCTGCTTCCCACTCAGGCCAGACATAGTTCGGACCAGAGCCACCTGACAAAGAGAGAGACTTTAATGAGTTCAGCATGTTGCCAAAGGGCGAGTGCTGGAAGATGTCCGCAGTGGTAAACTCCATTACCGAAGCCCAACCTGGCCCGACTGGCTCGAGGGTATGTCGACCGGGGCCAACAACCGGATACGAGTCCGGGGGGCCGAGGTTACAGGCCTCAACAGAGGTGAGGCCTGTGTTCGGCTCCACCGCCGATGAGCGTGCGGCCCACGGGGCGGGGTCCAACCCTCTGTCCCTAGGCAACGCGACCTGCTCCGGATTTAGATCCGGCGCTACTGTAGGGGGGATGTCCTGAGCATTGTCCGACGGCCGGTCTGGGCCATGCTCGTCGTGACTGTCCGGCGCGTCTGGCACAGGGTTGAATCCGTCGAAGATCAAGTCTCCGCGAATATCCGCCGTGTAGTTCAAGTTTCCGAACCTGATCTGGTGGCCAGGGGCGTAGCTATCGACCTGCTCCAGATGACCAAGCGATTTGGCCCGCAGTGCGAAGCCGCCGAACACAAAGATCTGTCCGGGGAGAAAAGTCTCGCCCTGGACCATGTTGTTGACGATTGAAGACGCCATCAAGCCTCGAAGCGATGACACAGAGGAACTCTCAATGAAAGCACCAATGTCGGTGTCAAAACCAGCAGATCTCGGGTAGGGGGTCCCGGTCTGTGCGTCTTAGGCTGATGGTAATAGGAAGCAAGGGACACAATGTTTACCCAGGTTCGGGCCCTCTCGATGGAGGTAAAACCCTACTTCCTGCTTGATTAATATTGAAGATATGTGTAGTTACAAGAGTAGATCTATGATACGTCTCCAACGTATCTATAATTTATGAAGCATTCATGCTATATTATTATCTGTTTTGAATGATTATGGGCTTTATTATACACTTTTATATTACTTTTGGGACTAACATATTAACCGGAGGCCCAACCCATATTGTTGTTTTATTGTCTGTTTCAGTATTTCGAAGAAAAGGAATATCAATCGGAGTCCAAACGGAATGAAACCTTCGGCATCATGATTTTTTTGGAAGAATATCATCCTGGAGGCTTGGAGATCAAGTCAGAAGATCCTTGAGGAGCCCGGGAGATAGGGGCGCCCCCCCCCTACAGGGTGCGGCCCCCTGTCTCGTGGACCCCTCGAGCACCCCCCGACCGACTTCTTTCGCCTATATATTCCCTCGTACCCTAAAACCATCGAATATTAAGATAGATAGGTAGTTTCGCCGCCGCAAGCCTCTGTAGCCACCAAAAACCTCTTGGGAGCCCTTTCCGGCACCCTGCCGGAGGAGGGATCCATCACCGGTGGCCATCTTCATCATCCCGGCGCTATCCATGACGAGGAGGGAGTAGTTCACTGTGACGCCCCGAGACCGACGCTCCAGAAGACTTCCAGCTACTTCGAGTTTCATTGTGTGATTTGTTTTGTTTGTTGCATCATTTGCATTGCATCATGCCATCATGTCATTAATTTTAAAAACTCTTCTAAATAAATTGTATGGATTTTTCGATCCATTTAAATCGAGGGAATTCACTTGTGATTTCTCTTTATAACATATTAAAGCCTCTCAATATTATTAGGGAGCTATATTAAATATTCCACTAATTCGGAATCACCCATAAACACACTTGCAAAATAATTTCGTTCCTTTTCTGCTTCAAGTTTGGTCTCCAACCTTGCCCATAATTTCTTTCATCATTTTCCGGAGCTCCATCAAAAATCCAAACATTTTTGGACCTTCCTTTTATCAAGTCCTAGTTCAAACCCATTTGAATTAAATTCAAATGAGTTTGAATTTAAATCTTTCAATCATGGCCTTTCTATTTTTCTTGGAACGAGCATATTTTTGCGAGTCCGGGAAAATTAACCCCATGCTCAAATTATTTCTCCAACCCTTTCTTTATCTCCTTTTTATTTCTTTGCTATTTACCGCTTTTGGTAAATAAAAGAGAAGTGGGGGATTATAGAGAGAGAGAGGAGCCATCCCAGCCGGCCTCTTGGGCCTGGCCAACCAGACCGGCCCGTTCCAAGGCCCATCCGCCCCACCTATACTAACCCTAGGCCGATCGATCCCCATCTCTCGATCCGCTCTCTTCCCTCGTTCCCACACAGCGCCGCAACCCCAGGAGCCCGATCCCCCATCCCTCTCGCTCGCCCGCTGCCAGCGCCAGGGAGAGCCCCTGCGCCCGATCCCCTCGCCGCCCTCCTCCTCGATCGGGCCTGAAATCGCCACCTCACGCCTCCACCTCCTCGCCGGCCGGCCGCAGCTCGCCGCGCCCTGCTTCTCCTCCCGAGCCCCGCGACCACGCCCCTGCCGGCCCCGCGCCCGGCCTCCGCAACACCACCGGGACGGCCAACAACGGCGGCCCTCCGTCGCCTCCGGCGCGTGCCCCAGCCTCCTCTGCGCCCCGTCGACCCGCGCCCGTCCGCCTCGGAGCCGGCCTCCACCGCCTCCTCCCGAATCTGCTCCGCCTCGCCTCCCCAACCCGAGCTGGCCCAGTTCCGGCCATCTTCGACGCCTTGGGTCGCTGGCCATGGACGCCTCTGCTCCATCGCCGGATGGCTGCTTCTCCGCGCGCCTCTGTTCGTCATCGTTGTCACCACAAGCCTGGTGACTGCTTCCTGCCATTGACCACCACCATCGCCTCCTTGCTGGCATCCCGAGGCACTTGTGTTGTTTTGTGTTGGACCGTCAAGGCTGGCAAGATCGACTACATGGATGCCGAGACCACACCAGGACCGCCAAGCATCGTCTCCAGGAGTTTTTCCCCAAGTACCACTACGGTCGTCATCCGCCAAGTACCCCTTCGGATCACCGAGTTCGACTACCATCGTCGTGAACCGCTTCTGAAACATGTACCACTACCGTCGACCCGTGAAGACCCCGTGGACTCAAGTTCCTTGTGACGACCCCGGACATCTACGAAACGAACGTGTACAACTACCGTCGCCGTGTACAACTACTTCCACTACTTCCCACGACGTCCGTGAACCACTACCGTCGCCCCGAAGATGTTGGATTCGTCAAGTACCTCTCCGAGACGAACGTGTACAACTACTTCCTCTACGACCGCTACGAGAACATCTACTTCCTCTACATCGTACCGAACCCGAACCGCTCCGAAAACGCACGCTTCGAAGGTATAACCCGAGACGACCGTCCGTGAACGAATGCTTGTGTGTTGTATGAGATGCCCGTGTTTGCACCGTGTCCGAGAGGTCTTTGCACGTTCCTCGCTTGCCATGCCGCCGTCCCGTGGGAACCCGGTAGTCGGGAGCACCCCACCATCTCTAGCATGTTGCGCACATCCGCACGCCTCCTTTTGCACTGGTATCTCCATGAGCTACCGGAACCGATATGTTGTCGTGGCATCATTTTCGGATATGTTGTCGTGGCACCATTTTTGTTTCGCCGCCGTGGCACCATTTTTGTTTCGCCGCCGTGGCACCCTTTTCGTTCCTCCATGGTGACCAAATGCTTCATAACATGCTCATGTCAACATTTTCATAAAACTGCATAAACTTGTATATGTCATCCGCATCATGATAACAACATTTAAAATGTTTAAAATTGTGTTTGCATTAAACTACTAAATGACATGGGGACTTTCCGGAATTGTTGTTTGTTGTTTCCGGCTTCATTTAAACTTGCCTAAATAGTTAGTTTACTTATGCTTCACCTCTTGCCATGTTTAACAACATTTAATATTGTTTGGTAGCTTAAACGAGATTAAACTAAATAAGTGATGTGGTGTTTCGTCAATATGCAACTCGTTGCATATTGAGCTCCACTTAATTTGTAGTATTGTTTGAGCACTTTGCCATGCCATGCCTCATTAAACCGGACATGCATCATACTTGATTTTGCATCATGTTATGTTTATGCTTGTGTGTTTACCATATTGTTTGCTTCTTTCCGGTTTGCTTCTCTCGTTAGCTTCAGTTTCGTTCCGGAGTTGTGAGGATTCGTTCGACTGCGTTCGTTTGTCTTCTACATGGACTCGTTCTTCTTCCTTGCGCGATTTCAGGCAAGATGACCATTACCCTCGATATCACTTCTATCTTTGCTTGCTAGTTGCTTCGTTCAATCGCTATGCTGCGCTACCTATCTCTTGCTCTTCAAGCCTCCCAAATTGCCATGTGAGCCTCAAACCTTTTCACCCTTCCTAGCAAATCGTTGCTTGGCTATGTTACCCGCTTTGCTCAGCCCCTCTTATAGCATTGTTAGTTGCAGGTGAAGTTGAAGATTGCTCCATGATGGACAGGATTATGTTGGGATATCACAATATCTCTTATTTAATTAATGCATCCATATACTTGGTAAAGGGTGGAAGACTCGGCCTTATGCCTGCTGTTTTGTTCCACTCTTGCCGCCCTAGTTTCCGTCATGCCGGTGTTATGTTCCCGGATTTGGCGTTCCTTATGCGGTTGGGTGATTTATGGGACCCCCTTGACAGTTCGCTTTGAATAAAACTCCTCCAGCAAGGCCCAACCTTGGTTTTACCATTTGCCTACCTAAGCCTTTTTCCCTTGGGTTCTGCAGACTCAAGGGTCATCTTTATTTTACCCTGCTGGGCCAGTGCTCGTCGTGAGTGTTGGTCCAACCTGTCAACCGCCGGTGGCCACCAGGGGCAACTCTGGTCTGGCCTACCGGAAGTTTGGACAATCCGGTGTGCCCTGAGAACGAGATATGTGCAGCTCCTATCAGGATTTGTCGGCACATTCGGGCGGCTTTGCTGGTCTTGTTTTACCATTGTCGAAATGTCTTGCGAACCGGGATTCCGAGGCTGATCGGGTCTTCCCGGGAGAAGGTATATCCTTCATTGACTGTGAGAGCTTGTGATGGGCTAAGTTGGGACACCCCTGCAGGGTATATTATCTTTTGAAAGCCGTGCCCGCGGTTATGAGGCAGATGGGAATTTGTTAATGTCCGGTTGTAGATAACTTGACACCAGATCCGATTTAAAATGCATCAACCGCGTGTGTAGCCGTGATGGTCTCTTTTCGGCGGAGTCCGGGAAGTGAACACGGTTTTGGGTTATGTTTGACGTAAGTAGGAGTTCAGGATCACTTCTTAATCATTGCTAGCGTCACGACCGTTCCATTTGCTCTCTTCTCGCTCTTATTTGTGTATGTTAGCCACCATATTTGCTTAGTGCTTGCTGCAACTCCACCTCATTACCCTTTCCTACCCATAAGCTTAAATAGTCTTGATCTCGCGGGTTTTGAGATTGCTGAGTCCTCGTGACTCACCAGATACTATCACAACAGTTGCAGGTGCCGATGATACCAGTGCAGATGATGCAACCGAGCTCAGATGGGAGCTCAACGAAGACCTTGGTCGTTGCTATGTATCGTTTAATGTTGATCAGTAGTGGAGCCCAGTTGGGACTATCGGGGATCTAGCAGTTGGGTTATCTTCTTTTCTTTTGGCTTCGTCCGTAGTCGGACTATGTGTGTACTCTGAATGATGTATGAATTATATGTTTATTGTGTGAAGTTGCGATTGTAAGCCAACTCTTTATCCCAGTCTTGTTCATTACATGGGATTGTGTGAAGATGACCCTTCTTGCGACAAAACCACAATGCGGTTATGCCTCTAGGTCGTGCTTCGACACGTGGGAGATATAGCCGCATCGTGGGTGTTACAAGTTGGTAATCAGAGCCATCCCCGACTTAGGAGACCCCTGCTTGATTGTTTGCTGGCGTTGTTGAGTCTAGAAAAAAATGTTTTGAGTCTTAGGATTATATATACCGGAGAGTAGGATTCTTTTTACTCCTCAGTCCCTTCGTCGCTCTGGTGAGGTCTCCTGACGTAGATGTTTTCACTTTCCTCTCCTCAAATTTCACTAAAAAAATTTAGGATCACACGGGTATCTTGGAATTGTTCCGATGGTTTTGTGACGAGAACATTGTTCTTGGTGCCTCCTGTCTTTTATGTGGCTTTGACCCGGGTAGTTGAGCTCCGAGGTGTTTTCGTCATAATTTTATCGTTGCAGTTCTGGAATACCTGAGTTTTGCCGACATCGAAAATCTCTTTTATGCAGTTGTTGGTGAGATAACCTCGACGCCACCCAGTACTAGGGCGGGAGTTCGGGAGTATTGCCATAGCTTGTATAACGGATGCTTTTCGAAGGTTGAGGTACACGATTTCCAAAGATTTCTTGGTTATGTGTTGACGGATGGATACAGCTTGGATGTAGGAATTGTTAGTTTTGGGTGAGATATATATTGCTTCCCTTGTATCCCCAACACCAGATTGCATAACCAGAAAGTTTCGGGAGTTTTATAGGTGGGAATTCAAGTAGCTCCTAGAATATGTTTTCGACAGATGCATGATATAAGATTGGGGTTCGACGTCTAGTGGTCCGCCTTTCCACGGTCGTTTTTACAGTGGTCTCGTTGTGTCTTAAAGAATCCTTGGCTATGCTGGTTCGGGGACACTTTGTATGTCATGTGCACTGCCTTGTACATGATGGTGTTGTACAATCGAGCCCGTGTGGGCCCCACCACGAAAACTTTGGACGGAATCTCTATCATATGTTTGTTCCGGCTTATTTTGCAAGCCAAATCCTTTGTTTTGTTTCAGTTGTGGTAATCGAGTTGCTTCGATGTCAAGTGTTGATCCATACCTTTCCTAAATGGTGTTCTCATATTGCTATGTGAATACTAATCCTTTTGATCATTGAGGTTGTCATGTTAATTCTTTTCCAACCGGTGCGCTTCTCTTTGAGATGATCCCATCATTCTCCCCATCCGCAAGATCATTTCCAAGTTTTCTCAACGGTGTTTGTTTCATATGTCCCAAGTTGCCTTTGTTTTCCCGCCCTCCCACCCTTTTTCTTCAAGGACTCAGATTTCTTAATCATGTATCCTTTTTTTTGTGAGAAGTCTATTCATTCATTTCTTTCAATGTTCTTATCCGGTGATTTCCCATGAAGATGCTCAACAGTTTCAAGTTCATCATCCTTCATTGTTGTTTCTTCTCCGGTGGATCCAATTCAAACTTGCAGTGTTGATCATACTCTTTTCCTCGTGTCAAATGCTATCCCATGCCGGTGCACCTCTCAATCACTCACCTCTTGTTATTCATTTGTTTCAGAGTGTTGAAGATGTCTCAGAAGATTTTTGTTTCCATTCTTAATCTGTTCAAGCTATTTGGAGATTGTTATCTCATTCAAGTCATTTATTTAAACCGGCGCAATCCCCCCTTTCAATCAATCATTCAACGGTGTTTTCCTTTTGAGTGGGCCCTAACCCACAGGTCTTTTCCCAGGATCTTACCTGACTCTTCTAATTATTCCGGAGCTATTCCAAATTCTTTTCAAAGTTTGATGTAAGAATGAATTTCATCAGTCATATGCCTTTGTCCAAGATCTTCCAAATTCTTTCATCGTTGATTCAACCTTTCTATTCTTTATTATGGAGTGTCTCAACAATTCATGGTGGTTCTCGTCATCATTCTCAGCATGTGAAGACCGAAGAAGAGGTTGTCTTAAATCTTGTCCGTTCTCTTGAAGGTTCATGGTTCTAGCGTGATGCCATCCTCTCATAATTGATTTCAATTGTTAGAATTCTTTTCACCCATCCAGAGCAATTCAGGAGTCTCTTCAGTCTCATTCTCCGGAGCCAATCGTCTCAGAATTATTCATTCTCAGCTTTCAGCTCTCGTTCTCAAATTCTTGCGGTGCATCATTCAAATATCCTCTAATCAGTTCATGATCTCTTCGTTCTCATGTATCTAAATCCCCTCAAGTATCTTCATTCATTTTCCAATTCTTCCCGGTGAATTGTGCCTTCGCTACTTTCATTTTCAATTCTTACGGTGGTTCGTTCAAGATTTCTCTTCCTTCGTTATCATATCAAAATATTCATTGTTTCCAAATCCCAACGGTGGTTCCATCAATACCTTCTGAAGTTTGCGCTATATCTCTCTTAATCCTTTCTACGAGAATAAGTAGTATGCCAAATCCGTTGCTTGTCATCAATTTAAATTGGTTAAGGATGCGCATAACGTAATTCTTATTATTGTTTCATCCAAGTGATCTAGTTTCTTCTTTCCAGAGTTGTTCATCATGTCATTTTTCTCGGTTCGAGATGCTTCATCTTTTCTTTTCTGGAGTTCCAAGTTTTCCGCATTATCTCGTCGCAAAGCTCCATCTAAATCATTGCAAGGATTCACCTTGTGTTTTCAACTTCTCTTTCCTTTCGTTTTATCATCCTTTTATTATCAGAGTTCTTCATGGAGGCTCAACATGGTGGTTCATCAAGGATTCCATTCATTGTTCATTTGTTCTTCAAGATTTCTCTCAAAGCAAAGATCGGCCTAGCTATACTCAAAATTAAACATGGTGCTCAACACATGTTTTGTTTTGAGGTGTTCAAGCATTCTTCATCTTGCATTCCAAAGTGCAATTTTTTCTACCTTATATTTTGAGGTGGTGTTATGTCACTCTTGACAATTTCCTTCATGTTTCATGATTCATATGTTGTCAAGAATGAGGTATTTTAAATCCATTAATCTCTTCGTTGGAGTTATCTTGGTATAGATTTCACCTAAAGCCTTCTCTAAGGAATGTTGTATCGTGGTGCTTATCAATGATCCAAGTTTTCTCCTATCCTCTCGGCAAAAGTAGTTTTCATCTCTTCTTTGATCTCAAGCAAGCAATTGTTTTTCGTTAGTGGCACAATTTCACCTCAAGTGTTGAGATGTTTCAATAAGTCCACTACAAGCTTGTGCTTTTCGTTTTTGATTTTCCAACAATCTTCATTCAATTCTTCTTTGCAAGGATGCTTCCCAAGTTCATTTGTGGAAAAAGTTGTCATTTTCTTCTCCGTCCCTTTATCCCAACAATCTAGCTTCTATTCTTTCGTTCCAGACACATTGTGATGTTGCTCTCTTCACCCATCTCCTCATTTTGTCAAGATCATGTTTCTTTTCGTGCTTATCCATTTAACCGGAGTGTTGCGTCACCTCTTCAAGTTCTTTTTCATCGTTTCAAGTCTTGCATCTCTTTTCTACCGGAGTGATGTCCGAATTTGTTCTTCCTTGTTCCTTGTTTATCTCGTTTCAACCAGAGTGGTTCCAATTCCTTCTTGTCCATCGTACTCGTCATTCATAGCTTTGCAACATCCAAGGTTCAAATGGTGTTCCTTGTTACTATTTTTCTACCGCAGTGCTCTCAATTGTGTTCAACTATGTTGTGTTCTTTCTTTCAACTTTTAAACCTCTCAAGGTTCTTTGGTTTCACTCGTTCGTCAAAGAAGCAACTTAGTTTTACCTCTTCTCTTCCTCTTCCGTTTCTCTCCGGTGCCATCCTAGATCTCGGGACAAGATCCTCTTGTAGTGGTGGAGTGTTGTGACGCCCCGAGACCGACGCTCCAGAAGACTTCCAGCTACTTCGAGTTTCGTTGTGTGATTTGTTTTGTTTGTTGCATCATTTGCATTGCATCATGCCATCATGTCATTAATTTTAAAAACTCTTCTAAATAAATTGTATGGATTTTTTGATCCATTTAAATCGAGGGAATTCACTTGTGATTTCTCTTTATAACATATTAAAGCCTCTCAATATTATTAGGGAGCTATATTAAATATTCCACTAATTCGGAATCACCCATAAACACACTTGCAAAATAATTTTGTTCCTTTTCTGCTTCAAGTTTGGTCTCCAACCTTGCCCATAATTTCTTTCATCATTTTCCGGAGCTCCATCAAAAATCCGAACATTTTTGGACCTTCCTTTTATCAAGTCCTAGTTCAAACCCATTTGAATTAAATTCAAATGAGTTTGAATTTAAATCTTTCAATCATGGCCTTTCTATTTTTCTTGGAACGAGCATATTTTTGCGAGTCCGGGAAAATTAACCCCATGCTCAAATTATTTCTCCAACCCTTTCTTTATCTCCTTTTTATTTCTTTGCTATTTACCGCTTTTGGTAAATAAAAGAGAAGTGGGGGATTAGAGAGAGAGAGGAGCCAGCCCAGCCGGCCTCTTGGGCCTGGCCAACCAGACCGGCCCGTTCCAAGGCCCATCCGCCCCACCTATACTAACCCTAGGCCGATCGATCCCCATCTCTCGATCCGCTCTCTCCTCTCGTTCCCACACAGCGCCGCAACCCCAGGAGCCCGATCCCCCATCCCTCTCGCTCGCCCGCTGCTAGCGCCAGGGAGAGCCCCTGCGCCTGATCCCCTCGCCGCCCTCCTCCTCGATCGGGCCTGAAATCGCCGCCTCACGCCTCCACCTCCTCGCCGGCCGGCCGCAGCTCGCCGCGCCCTGCTTCTCCTCCCGAGCCCCGCGACCACGCCCCTGCCGGCCCCGCGCCCGGCCTCCGCAACACCACCGGGACGGCCAACTACGGCGGCCCTCCGTCCCCTCCGGCGCGTGCCCCAGACTCCTCTGCGCCCCGTCGACCCGCGCCCGTCCGCCTCGGAGCCGGCCTCCACCGCCTCCTCCCGAATCTGCTCCGCCTCGCCTCCCCAACCCGAGCTGGCCCAGTTCCGGCCATCTTCGACGCCTTGGGTCGCTGGCCATGGACGCCTCTGCTCCATCGCCGGATGGCTGCTTCTCCGCGCGCCTCTGTTCGTCATCGTTATCACCACGAGCCTGGTGACCGCTTCCTGCCGCTGACCACCACCATCGCCTCCTTGCTGGCATCCCGAGGCACTTGTGTTGTTTTGTGTTGGACCGTCAAGGCCGGCAAGATCGACTACTTGGACGCCAAGACCACACCAGGACCGCCAAGCATCGTCCCCGGAGTTTTTCCCCAAGTACCACTACGGTCGTCATCCGTCAAGTACCCCTTCGGATCACCGAGTTCGACTACCATCGTCGTGAACCGCTTCCGAAACGTGTACCACTACCGTCGACCCGCGAAGACCCCGTGGACTCAAGTTCCTTGTGGCGACCCCGGACATCTACGAAACGAACGTGTACAACTACCATCGCCGTATACAACTACTTCCACTACTTCCCACGACGTCCGTGAACCACTACCGTCGCCCCGAAGATGTTGGATTCGTCAAGTACCTCTCCGAGACGAACGTGTACAACTACTTCCTCTACGACCGCTACGAGAACGTCTACTTCCTCTACATCGTACCGAACCCGAACCGCTCCGAAAACGCACGCTTCAAAGGTATAACCCGAGACGACCACCTGTGAACGAATGCTTGTGTGTTGTATGAGATGCCCGTGTTTGCACCGTGTCCGAGAGAGGTCTTTGCACGTTCCTCGTTTGCCATGCCGCCGTCCCGTGGGAACCCGGTAGTCGGGAGCACCCCACCATCTCTAGCATGTTGCGCACATCCGCACGCCTCCTTTTGCATCGGTATCTCCATGAGCTACCGGAACCGATATGTTGTCGTGGCATCATTTTCGGATATGTTGCCGTGGCACCATTTTTGTTTCGCCGCCGTGGCACCATTTTTGTTTCGCCGCCGTGGCACCCTTTTCGTTCCGCCATGGTGACCAAATGCTTCATAACATGCTCATGTCAACATTTTCATAAAATTGCAAAAACTTGTATATGTCATCCGCATCATGATAACAACATTTAAAATGTTTAAAATTGTGTTTGCATTAAACTACTAAATGACACGGGGACTTTCCGGAATTGTTGTTTGTTGTTTCCGGCCTCATTTAAACTTGCCTAAATAGTTAGTTTACTTATGCTTCACCTCTTGCCATGTTTAACAACATTTGGTAGCTTAAACGAGATTAAACTAAATAAGTGATGTGGTGTTTCGTCAATATGCAACTCGTTGCATATTGAGCTCCACTTAATTTGTAGTATTGTTTGAGCACTTTGCCATGCCATGCCTCATTAAACCGGACATGCATCATACTTGATTGTGCATCATGCCATGTTTATGCTTGTGTGTTTACCATATTATTTGCTTCTTTCCGGTTTGCTTCTCTTGTTAGCTTCGGTTTCATTCCGGAGTTGTGAGGATTCGTTCGACTGCGTCCGTTTGTCTTCTTCATGGACTCGTTCTTCTTCCTTGCGCGATTTCAGGAAAGATGACCATTACCCTCGATATCACTTCTATCTTTGCTTGCTAGTTGCTTCGTTCTATCGCTATGTTGCGCTACCTATCTCTTGTTTACCATGCCTCTCATATTGTCATGTCAGCCTCTAACCTTTTCACCCTTCCTAGCAAACCGTTGCTTGGCTATGTTACCCGCTTTGCTCAGCCCCTCTTATAGCATTGTTAGTTGCAGGTGAAGTTGAAGATTGCTCCATGATGGACAGGATTATGTTGGGATATCACAATATCTCTTATTTAATTAATGCATCTATATACTTGGTAAAGGGTGGAAGACTAGGCCTTATGCCTAGTGTTTGGTTCCACTCTTGCCGCCCTAGTTTCCGTCATACCGGTGTTATGTTCCTGCATTTTATGTTCCTTACGCGGTTGGGTGATTTATGGGACCCCCTTGACAGTTCGCTTTGAATAAAACTCCTCCAGCAAGGCCCAACCTTGGTTTTACCATTTGCCTACCTAAGCCTTTTTCCCTTGGGTTCTGCAAACTCAAGGGTCATCTTTATTTTACCCCGCTGGGCCAGTGCTCATCGTGAGTGTTGGTCCAACCTGTCAACCGCCGGTGGCCACCAGGGGCAACTCTGGGCTGGCCTACCGGAAGTTTGGACAATCCGGTGTGCCCTGAGAACGAGATATGTGCAGCTCCTATCAGGATTTGTTGGCACATTCGGGCAGCTTTGCTGGTCTTGTTTTACCATTGTCGAAATGTCTTGCGAACCGGGATTCCGAGGCTGATCGGGTCTTCCCGGGAGAAGGTATATCCTTCGTTGACCGTGAGAGCTTGTGATGGGCTAAGTTGGGACACCCCTGCAGGGTATACTATCTTTCGAAAGCCGTGCCCGCGGTTATGAGGCAGATGGGAATTTGTTAATGTCCGATTGTAGATAACTTGACACCAGATCCGATTTAAAATGCATCAACCGCGTGTGTAGCCGTGATGGTCTCTTTTCGGCGGAGTCCGGGAAGTGAACACGGTTTTGGGTTATGTTTGACGTAAGTAGGAGTTCAGGATCACTTCTTGATCATTGCTAGCGTCACGACCGTTCCATTTGCTCTCTTCTCGCTCTTATTTGCGTATGTTAGCCACCATATATGCTTAGTGCTTGCTGCAACTCCACCTCATTACCCTTTCCTACCCATAAGCTTAAATAGTCTTGATCTCGCGGGTTTTGAGATTGCTGAGTCCTCGTGACTCACCAGATACTATCACAACAGTTGCAGGTGCCGATGATACCAGTGCAGATGATGCGACCGAGCTCAGATGGGAGCTCAACGAAGACCTTGGTCGTTGCTATGTATCATTTAATGTTGATCAGTAGTGGAGCCCAGTTGGGACGATCGGGGATCTAGCAGTTGGGTTATCTTCTTTTCTTTTGGCTTCGTCCATAGTCGGACTATGTGTGTACTCTGAATGATGTATGAATTATATGTTTATTGTGTGAAGTGGCGATTGTAAGCCAACTCTTTATACCGGTCTTGTTCATTACATGGGATTGTGTGAAGATGACCCTTCTTGCGACGAAACCACAATGCGGTTATGCCTCTAAGTCATGCTTCGACAAGTGGGAGATATAGCCGCATCGTGGGTGTTACATTCACCCTCGGGGCTGAGGGTATGTACCAGTAGCTATGTGTTTGACCTCCCTCTCTCGTGTTTTCTCTCGTGTTCCCTCTATGGCACGATCTTGATGTATCCCGAGCTTTGCTATTATAGTTGGATCTTATGATGTTTCTCCCCCTCTACTCTCTTGTGATGAATTGAGTTTTCCCTTTGAAGTTATCTTATCGGATTGAGTCTTTTATGAGAACACTTGATGTATGTCTTGCCATGCTTATCTGTGGTGACAGTAGGATATCATGTGCCTCTTGATGTATGTTTTGGTGACCAACTTGCGGGTTCCGTCCATGAACCTATGCATAGGGGTTGGCACACGTTCTTGACTCTCCGGTAGAAACTTTGGGGCACTCTTTGAAGTACTTTGTATTGGTTGAATAGATGAATCTGAGATTGTGTGATGCATATCATATAATCATGCCCACGAATACTTGAGGTGACAATGGAGTATCTAGGTGACATTAGGATTTTGGTTGATTTGTGTCTTAAGGTGTTATTCTAGTACGAACTCTTGAATAGATTGATCCGAAAGAATAACTTTGAGGTGGTTTCGTACCCTACCACAATCACTTCATTTGTTCTCTGCTATTGGTGTCTTTGGAGTGACTCTTTGTTGCATGTTGAGGGGTTGTTATATGATCTATCTATGTTATTATTGTTGAGAGAACTTGCACTAGTGAAAGTATGAACCCTAGGCCTTGTTTCTATCATTGCAATACCGTTTATGCTCACTTTTATCGCTTGCTACCTTGCTGTTTTTATAATTTCAGATTACAAATACCTTTATCTACCATCCATATTGCACTTGTATCACCATCTCTTCGCCAAACTAGTGCACCTATACAATTTACCATTGTATTGGGTGTGTTGGGGGCACAAGAGACTCTTTGTTATTTGGTTGCAGAGTTGTTTGAGAGAGACCATCTTCATCCTACGCCTCCTACGGATTGATAAACCTTAGGTCATCCACTTGAGGAAAATTTGCTACTGTCCTACAAACCTGTGCACTTGCAGGCCCAACAACGTCTACAAGAAGA
Source organism: Triticum dicoccoides (assembly GCF_002162155.2). Classification (NCBI taxonomy): domain Eukaryota; kingdom Viridiplantae; phylum Streptophyta; class Magnoliopsida; order Poales; family Poaceae; genus Triticum; species Triticum dicoccoides. The sequence goes on from NC_041385.1 coordinate 630,278,731, forward strand.
AGGTTGTGTAGTAGACATCAAGCTCTTTTCTGGCGCCGTTGCTGGGGAGGTGAGTGCTTGAAGGTATATCTTTAGATCTTGCAATCGAATCTTTTTGTTTCTTGTTTTATCACTAGTTTAGTTTATAAAAGAAAACTACAAAAAAATGGAATTGAGTGTGCCTCTTACGCTTCATCTTTTTAATATCTTTCATGAGAATGATGGTAAGGAAAATTGTGCTCAAGTGCTAGAAGAAGAAGTCTATAAAATGTTTTGCATGATCTTTTAATGATGAGCATGATTGCAATGTTATTAGTATGAATTCTTTGAATACCCATGATGCTAAGGATATGCAAAGCCACAAGCTTGGGGAAGCTATGTTTGATGATTATGATATTTTTTGTCCCCCAAGTTTTGATGAGAATATTTGTTATGATGAAAGCATGCCTCCTATTTATGATGATTATATTGATGAAAGTGGGTTTGGAAGAGTGTCAACTTTAGGTAGTATTGATCCCACTATTTTGGAGGATATTGAATCTTATTGTGATGAACATGAAAGTGGATTTGGAAGAGTGTCAACTTTATGTAGTGATGAGTCCACTATTTCAGAAGAGGTCCCAATTGATTATGAGAACAAAGTTGCTATCTATGATGATTATTGTGATGACTTGTATGCTATTAAGAATAATGATAACCATGAAACTTGTCATCATGATTTTAGTTTTCAATTGGATTATGCCTCACATGATAGTTATTTTGTTGAGTTTGCTCCCACTAATACTCATGAGAAGAAATTTGCTTATGTGGAGAGTAGCAAATTTTCTATGTTAGTAGATCATGAAAAGAATGCTTTAGGTGCTGGTTATATTGTTGAATTCATTCATGATGCTACTGAAAAATATTATGAGGGAGGAACATATGTTTGTAGGAGTTGCAATAATGTCAAGTTTCCTCTCTATGTGCTTCAATTTTTGAACTTATGCTTGTTTTAACTTCCTATGCTAGTTGATCATTGTTCACATAAGTTGTTTGCTCACAAAATCCCTATTCATAGGAAGTGGGTTAGACTTAAATGTGCTAGTCATATTCTTCATGATGCTCCCGTTATGTTTCAATTCTTATCTTTTATGTGAGCATCATTGCCATCATCATGCCTAACTAGAAAGGCATTAAAGAAAAGCGCTTGTTGGGAGACAACCCAATATTTACCATTACTGTTTTTGTGTGTCCACATGATTATGATACTTTAGTAATCATGTTTTATAGATTTTGTTTCAATAAAGTGCCAAGTAGAACCTTTGGGAAGACTTGGGTGAAGTTTATGTGATCTTGCTGTAAAAAACAGAAACTTTAGCGCTCACGAGTTTAGCTGCCATTTTTTACTGGAGAGTGCTTTTAGGTTGATTCTTTTTTCAGATGATTAATAGACAAATTCCTCAGGTCCATCAATTTATTTCAGAATTGTTTGAGTTCCATAAGTATACGTTTGATACAGATTACTACAGACTGTTCTGTTTTTGACAGATTCTGTTTTCATTGTGTTGTTTGCTTATTTTGATGCATCTATGGCTAGTATTAAGTGGTATGAACCATAGAGAAGTTATAATACAGTAGATATTACACCAATATGAATTTATAATGAGTTCATTACAGTACCTAAGTGGTGGATTTATTTTCTTATACTAACGGAGCTTACGAGTTTTGTTTTGAGTTTTGTGTGGTTGAAGTTTTCAAGTTTTGGGTAAAAGATTCGATGGACTATGGAATAAGGAGTGGCAAGAGCCTAAGCTTGGGGATGACCAAGGCACCCCAAGGTAATATTCAAGGACAACCAAGAGCCTAAGCTTGGGGATGCCCCGGATGGCATCCCCTCTTTCGTCTTCGTTCATCGGTAACTTTACTTGGAGCTATATTTTTATTCGCCACATGATATGTGTTTTGCTTGGAGTGTCATTTTATTTTGCTAGTTTTTGCTTGCTGTTAGTTAGAATAATGTTTTGCATCTTTAGTTTCAATAAAAAAGTCAAGGATAGCCTTTGCCATGCTTATTTTGCTAGTATACATGTTGCTGTTTCAAAACAGAAAGTTTACCGCTGTTGCAAAAATTCCCTAGAAAAGTCAGAGAATGGTATAACGTTGAATCTTTTTGCATATTAAGCTCTGATAAATTTATTACAGTGGGAATGTTTTCTCATAATTTTTGGAGTTAGGGAAGTATTGATACTCTTGCATTCTTTACAGACTGTACTGTTTTGGCAGATTGCTGTTATGTTTGCATTGTTTGCGTATGTTTGCTTGTTTAATGATTCTATTTGAGGATAGGAGTATTAAATATGGAGAGGCATTTAGTATGCAATGTTGAATAATAATTTTAGTGATTTGTTACAGTAGAAGATGATATGGTTTTGCATTGGTTTATACTAACCGATCTCACGAGTTCTTGTTGAGTTTGTTGGGAATGAAGCTTTTGATAAAAAGAAGAGAAACCATGATATGAAAGGAATTAAGGGGACACAAAAGCTCAAGCTTGGGGATGCCCAAGGCACCCCAAGATATTATTTCAAGAATTCTCAAGCATCTAAGCTTGGGGATGCCCCGGTAGGCATCCCACCTTTCTTCTTCAACAACTATCGGTTAGTATCGGTTGAACCTAAGTTTTTGCTTCTTCACATGAGTTGTGCTATCCTTGCAATGTCATTTTATTTTGTTTTTCTTGCTGATTGAATACAATACCAAGATCTGAAATTCTTAAATGAGAGAGAGTCTTCACATAGTTGCATAATTATTTAGCTACTCATTGATCTTCACTTATATCTTTTTGGAGTAGTTTGTCATTTACTTGTGTGCTTCACTTATATCCTATGAGTAAATGTTTGAATGAGTTGATTGTCATAAATCTGAAATTATATATGTCTCTTTTGCTTATCCCATGGGGAGTAATGACTTCACATCTAAGAAGTAGAGGTTGTAAATTTATTGACGGATAGCAAGCATTGTATTGGTCATTTGAACAATTCATGAAAGAATATTGAAGGAAGAGAGATTTCACATATAAATATATTATCATAGACATCTTTTATAATAGTGAGCACTCATTATGTATGACATGCTAAAGAGTTGATGTTGGACAAGGAAGACAACGTAATGGGTTATGTTTTCACACATCTCAGTTAAAGTATATTGTCATGGATCATTCAAAGATGTTGAGCTTGCCTTTCCCCCTCATGCTAGCAAAAAATTCCTAGCACCAAGTAGAGATACTACTTGTGCTTACAAATTTCCTTAAACCCAGTTTTGCCATGAGAGTCCACCATACCTACCTATGGATTGAGTAAGATCCTTCAAGTAAGTTGTCATCGGTGCAAGCAATAAAAATTGCTCTTTAAATATGCATGACTTATTAGTGTGGAGAAAATAAGCTTTGTACGAACTTGTTATGGAAGCAATAAAAGTGACGGACTGCATAATAAAGGTCCATATGCAAGGGGCAATATAAAGTGACGTTCTTTCGCATTAAGATTTTGTGTATCCAACCCTAAAAGCGCATGACAACCTCTGCTTCCCTCTGCGAAGGGCCTATCTTTTACTTTATGCAAGAGTCAAGGTGATCTTCACCTTTCCCTTTTTCGTTTTATCCTTTGGCAAGCACTTCGTGGTGGGGTGATCCTGATATATATATATCCTATTGGATGTACGTTAGCATGAACTATTTTTGTTGACATCACCCAAAGGTGAATACGTTTGGAGGAAACATTATAAGCCCCAATCTTTCTCTGTGTCTGATTAAAACTTCATAACCACAAGTATTGTGTGAGTGTTAGCAATGGTAGAAGACTATATGATAGTTGAGTATGTGAAGTTTGCTAAATCAAAGCTCTGACATAGACTCTTCCTGAAAGTAAGATGAATTGCAATTGTTTGATGACTAAGAATGAAGTTTGCTAGTTTTCAAGAAATTTTATGGTCTATGCTTTAACATGTGAATTGCTTGTTACTAGTTCATGAAAAGTTTTATGAGTTGAACTACTGTTATGACATATAATGATGCTAGTAAAGGTGATCGAAATTATCGTTGATCAAACTTGTGCACCTCTAGCATTCACACTTCATAAATTCTTTCTTTATCATTTACCTACTCGAGGACGAGTAGGAATTAAGCTTGGGGATGCTGATACGTCTCCAACGTATCTATAATTTATGAAGCATCCATGCTATATTATTATCTGTTTTGAATGATTATGGGTTTTATTATACACTTCTATATTACTTTTGGGACTAACCTATTAACCGGAGGCCCAGCCCATATTGTTGTTTTATTGTCTGTTTCAGTATTTCGAAAAAAAAGGAATATCAAACGGAGTCGGAATTAAACCTTCGGCATCGTGATTTCTTGGAAGAATATCATCCTGGAGGCTTGGAGATCAAGTCAGAAGATCCTCGAGGAGCCCAGGAGATAGGGGGGCGCTCCCCCTACAGGGCGCGGCCCCCTATCTCGTGGACCCCTCGAGCACCCCTGACCGACTTCTTTCGCCTATATATTCCCTCGTACCCTAAAACCATCGAATATGAAGATAGATCGGGAGTTCCGCCGCCGCAAGCCTCTGTAGCCACCAAAAACCTCTCGGGAGCCCTTCCCGGCACCCTGCCGGAGGGGGGATCCATCACCGGTGGCCATCTTCATCATCCCGGCGCTATCCATGACGAGGAGGGAGTAGTTCACCCTCAGGGCTGAGGGTATGTACCAGTAGCTATGTGTTTGATCTCTATCTCTCTCTCGTGTTCTCTCTCATGTTCCCTCTATGGCACGATCTTGATGTATCCCGAGCTTTGCTATTATAGTTGGATCTTATGATGTTTCTCCCCCTCTACTCTCTTGTGATGAATTGAGTTTTCCCTTTGAAGTTATCTTATCGAATTGAGTCTTTTATGAGAACACTTGATGTATGTCTTGCCGTGCTTATCTGTGGTGACAATGGGATATCATGTGCCTCTTGATGTATGTTTTGGTGACCAACTTGCGAGTTCCGCCCATGAACCTATGCATAGGGGTTGGCACACGTTCTTGACTCTCCGGTAGAAACTTTGGGGCACTCTTTGAAGTACTTTGTGTTGGTTGAATAGATGAATCTGAGATTGTGTGATGCATATCATATAATCATGCCCACGGATACTTGAGGTGACAATGGAGTATCTAGGTGACATTAGGGTTTTGGTTGATTTGTGTCTTAAGGTGTTATTCTAGTACGAACTCTTGAATAGATTGATCCAAAAGAATAACTTTGAGGTGGTTTCGTACCCTACCATAATATCTTCGTTTGTTCTCTGCTATTAGTGTCTTTGGAGTGACTCTTTGTTGCATGTTGAGGGATTGTTATATGATCTATCTATGTTATTATTGTTGAGAGAACTTGCACTAGTGAAAGTATGAACCCTAGGCCTTGTTTCCTATCATTGCAATACCGTTTACCTCACTTTTATCGCTTGCTACCTTGTTGTTTTTATAATTTCAGATTACAAATACCTTTATCTACCATCCATATTGCACTTGTATCACCATCTCTTCGCCGAACTAGTGCACCTATACAATTTACCATTGTATTGCGTGTGTTGGGGACACAAGAGACTCTTTGTTATTTGGTTGCAGGGTTGTTTGAGAGAGACCATCTTCATCCTACGCCTCCTACGGATTGATAAACCTTAGGTCATCCACTTGAGGGAAATTTTCTACTGTCCTACAAACTTGTGCACTTGCAGGCCCAACAACGTCTACAAGAAGAAGGTTGTGTAGTAGACATCAATCTACCACGATATCGTAGAGGCTAAACCCTAGGAGCTAGCCTATGATGGTATGATTGTAATTTTGATCGGCCTTCTAAGGACCATCCTCTCCGGTTTATATAGACACCGGAGAGAGCTAGGGTTTACATGGAGTCGGTTACAAGGAAGGAAATATAATATCCGGATTGCCAAGCTTGTCTTCCATGCAAAGGAGAGTCCCATCCGGACACGGGCCGAAGTCTTGAGTCTTGTGTCTTCACGCTTCAATAGTCCGGACGATGTATATAGTCTGGCTGTCCGGATACCCCCTAATCCAGGACTCCCTCACCCGCCTCGATAGCAAATAGGAAGGCGAGCTCGTCGACTTCCTCCGTGAAAATCGGGATATTTTTGCATGGACCCCAAAGGACATGTCGGGTATCTCAAGGAAGTACGCCGAGCACAAACTCCATGTCCACAAGGACGCCAAGCCTGTCCGCCAACCCCTACGATGATTTTCTGAAGAGAAGAGAAGAACCATCGGTGAAGACGTCGACAAGCTTTTGGCGGCCGGCTTCATCATGGAAGTGTTCCATCCCGAGTGGCTGGCCAACCCAGTCCTCGTCCTGAAGAAGAACAAGACCTGGCGCATGTGTATTGACTACACCAGCCTGAACAAGGCATGTCCCAAGGATCCGTTCGCCCTCTCACGGATCGACCAAGTCATCGACTCGGCCGCCGGGTGCGAGCTCCTGTCCTTCCTGGATGCTTACTCCGACTACCACCAGATCAAGCTGGACCCGGCCGACGCCCTGAAGACGTCCTTCATCACGCCCTTTGGGGCGTATTGCTACATCACCATGTCATTTGGCTTGAAGAACGTCGGCGCCACCTTCCAGGGCTGCATGCAGAAATGCTTGCTGCCACAACTCGGCAGCAACATCCACATTTACATGGACAACATCATGGTGAAGACCAAGTAGCACCTCACGCTCCTCGATGATCTAAAGGAAACATTCGCCAACATGCGCGAGTACAAGGTCAAGCTCAACCCGGAGAAATGTGTTTTCGGCGTCCTGGCCGGAAAGCTACTTAGCTTCCTCGTCTCGGAATGCGGCATTGAGGCGAACCCGGAGAAGATCAAGGCCATCAAGCGCATGCACAAGCCGGCCCGGCTGTGCGATGTCCAGAAGTTCACTGGCTGCTTGGCCTCGGTCAGGCGGTTTCTCAGCCGGCTCGGCGAGAAGGCCTTGCCCCTGTACCAGCTAATGAAGAAGACGACACCGTTCGAATGGAACGGTCAGGCGGACGAAGCTTTCCGGGACCTCAAGCGCATGCTCTCCATCGCACCCATCCTGGCCGCGCAGCCGAGAAGGAGCCGTTGTTGCTCTATATTGCCACGACCTCATGGTCAGTCAGCACGGTGCTGGTGGTCGAGCGACCAAAGAAGGGCAAGGTTCAAGTCGTCCAATGTCCGGTCCACTACTTGAGCGAAGTGCTCTCCGCCTCCAAGCAGAACTACCCGCATTACCAGAAGATGTGTTACGGTGTGTACTTCACCGCCAAGAAGTTGAAGCAGTATTTCCAGGAGCATGTTGTCACCGTGATCAGCACGGCTCCCCTCGATGAGATCATCGGGTGCCGGGACGCCTCTGGCCGGGTCGCCAAGTGGGCGCTCGAGCTAGCCGGCCACACCATCATCAACGAGCCCCACACCACGATCAAGTCCCAGGCCCTAGCTGACTTCCTCGTCGACTGGACCGAGACCCAGTACCTGCCACCGCCGCCGGACTCGACGCACTGGCGCATGCATTTTGACGGCTCCAAGATGCGACTCGGCCTAGGGGCCGGCATTGTGCTATCTTCCCCGAAGGGCGACCGACTTCGCTACGTGCTCCAGATCCATTTCGCCGCCTCCAACAATGTCGCCGAGTATGAAGCCCTTGTGCATGGCCTTCGGCTTGCCAAGGAACTCGGCCTCCAGCGCATCCTGTGCTACGGCGACTCAGACCTGGTGGTGCAGCAATGCTTTGGCGAGTGGGACGCCCGCGACTCCAACATGGTAAGCTATCGCTTCCTCATCCAAAAGTTGTCCGGATCCTTCGAGGGCTACGAGTTCCTCCATGTTCCGTGCACGGAGAATGAGGTAGCCGACACCCTCGCCAAGATCGCCTCGTCCCGATAGTCCATCCCGTCAGGCGTCTCCCTCGAGCACCTACACAAGCTGTCCGTCAAGCCGTCTCCGGGTTCCGAGTCCATCCACGTCCCGGACGACCCGGCCACGCCTCAACCCGGACCGGGGACTTCTGGACCCGGCCCGAGGACTACTGAACTCGGCCCGGGGATTGCCGAACTCGACCTGGAGACCGAAGCCGCCAACCCCGACACCATCATCCTCGACCCGTCCGCCACCATCTCCGACCCGGGGGCTGCTCAGCTGTAACGCCCCGGATACAACTTTCCATTTTCGTAACTCCAACTCTTGCCTTTTCCGGAGATGCGATATGTTATTTCCTTCGTGGTTGGGTTTTTGTCTTTTGTTTTGCTTTTTGTTCATGTCTTGCATTTCATATCATAGCATCATGTGCATTGCATCAGCATGTTTTCATAAAACCTCGTAGCCATTCGTAGTTACCGCTTCTCTCTTGTCTTCGTTTCCCTCTTGTCAGACCGCTTGTCCTTCTCTCAGACCAATTGGACCCCTCTCTTCTCTCTTTCT
>NC_041385.1:630287403-630306124 GCF_002162155.2 Triticum dicoccoides
AGCCAGCATTGCATTCAGATCATCTCCTAACATCTATAAAACATCTCTGTTTTCTTATTTGGACACCCTAGCCAATTTTTTCTCAACCGCCCGATTTTTGATCGGACGTACCGAGTTAATCCCAACCCTAATCCACTACCTATATATACTGCCTAACCCTAGTCCCATCCATCCATCAAATCTTTCGCCGCCGCCGCCACTCCACCAAATCCCCTCGGGATCCACCCCCAACCAGCCAGCCTCTCTCCCTCCCTCGTTTTCAGCATTAGACCAACCAGAGCACACCCGATCCAGATCCTCTCCCGCCTCCGACCACCTCCCTGGTTTTGCACCGCCGACCAACCGCAGCCACCACCTCCTCTATTCCCGAGGCCCAGCCTTCTCTAGCTCTCGTGCGTGAGCACGCGCCCGAGGAGCTCGAGCAGGGGAGCCCCGATCCCGCAGCGCTAGGCACCCCCATCCTTCCCTGCCTCGAGCGAGGAGCTCGTCCTCGACCCCAAGCCACTTCTCCCGCCGGCAATCGAAGCCACCAACCAGGCCGCCCCTCTGCTCCGTCCGTCGCCCGAGCCTACCAAGACGAGCACCCGCAGGGCCGCCCTCTCCTTCCCTGTCTCTCCTTTCTTCTTCCTTTCTCCCTCCCGTCTCATCTCCTTGCCTCTTTTCCACAGGAACCCCGCCGCCGCCGTTCGAGCTCTTCGGCCGGATCTCCCTCTCTGCTGCTGGGAACGGGTTCCCCGCGTCTCGATCTGCCTTCACCGCGTCGCTGCGCGACCACCTCGCCTCCTTGTCGGCCTCCTCCACCGACCCACCATGCCGAGCAGCAGCTCGCTAGAGCGCGAGCTCCACCCGGACCGCCTCCCTCTGCCCATCGAAGCCACCGGGATCCTGCTTCCGGAGCAAGCAGCTCCTCCTCGCCGCCCCATGCGCTCCGGTAAGCCCTGCCGCCGCTTGCCTCTCCCTTCACATCGCACCCTTTCTCCTTCTCACACCTCTCTGTCACTCTCGGTGTTTGTACACAGGAGTAGCAGCCCCCACGGACGCCAGTCCCGCCGCCACCCTGCCAAGTCCGTCCCGCCGGAGTTCCTCATCGCCGGGAACCGCCTCCCCGACCCTCGGACTGCCTGATTCCACCGCGCCCATGGGTCCCTTGCCTCTGCATCTCGCCTCTGCCCGTCTCCGGCATCGCCATAACCTGCTGCTGCTTCCTCTGTTGGTAACGAGCAGCAGGAGCCCGTTCATCCGCGTTGACCACGGCTACTCCACGCGCGGGCCGCGATCCTCCCGCAGCCCAGCTCCCATCTCCACCAACCAGGCCTTGGCCCGATGTGAGCAGCCCCAACCAGCCCAGTTCACCGCAGATTCAGCCCGCATACGTGTTTTTTCCCTGTTGCGATTTTACTAATTAACCAGGGATTTAACAGATTTGCAGAAACCCCCTTGCACTTCATGCATATAATAACTCATGATCTATGCATCATATGTATAAACTTTATATATGTAAAATTCTTAGAATGTTGTGTAGATTAATAATTTGCTGCTTTCATCCATGTTTAAAATGTTTAAATTGTTGTTTGATTAAATTTGCTTAAATGCCATGCTAAAATGCTTTATTTCATAACTAATTAACCATAACTCCATTTTAAATAAACTTTATATGTAAATGGGGTGGAAAAATGCCTAGTTTGTGGACTTTATTTTCCTATTTAACAATAATAAAATATGTTTTAGGGCAGAACAGTAGCAAATCCAAAATATGCATATGGGGATTTTCCGGAATTGTTGTTTATTGTTCCGGCCTCATATAAACTTGCCTAGATAGGTAGTTTTCTTATGCTTCACCTCTTGCCATGTTTAACAACATTTAATATTGTTGTGTACCTAAACGAGAGTGAACTAAATAAATGTTGTGAAGTTTTGTCAATATGCAACTCATTGCATATTGAGCTCCACTTAATTTGTAGTGTTGTTTGTTGCACTTTGCCATGCCATGCTCTTTAAACCGGACATGCATCATACTTGAATTGTGCATCATGCCATGATTATGCTTGTGTGTTTACCATGTTGTTTGTTTGTTTCCGGTGTTGCTTCTTAGTTCCGGTAATGTTGCGATTTTGAGGATTCGTTCGACTACGTGGGTTCGTCTTCTTCATGGACTCGTTCTTCTTCCTTGCGGGATTTCAGGCAAGATGACTGCTACCCTGGATCTCACTACTATCAATGTTATGCTAGTTGCTTCGTTATATCGCTATGCTGCGCTACCTATCTCTTGCTCTTCAAGCCTCCCAAATTGCCATGTCAGCCTCTAACCTTTTCACCCTTCCTAGCAAACCGTTGCTTGGCTATGTTACCTCTTTACTCAGCCCCTCTTATAGCGTTGTTAGTTGCAGGTGAAGTTGAAGTTTGCTCCATTGCGGACAGGTTTATGTTGGGATATCACAATATCTCTTATTTAATTAATGCATCTATATACTTGGTAAAGGGTGGAAGGCTCGGCCTTATGCCTGGTGTTTTGTTCCACTTGCCGCCCTAGTTTCCGTCATACCGGTGTTATGTTCCCAGATTTTGCGTTCCTTACGCGGTTGGTGATTTATGGAACCCCCTTGACATTTCGCTTTGAATAAAACTCCTCCAGCAAGGCCAAACTTGGTTTTACCATTTGCCTCACCACCACCTACTTTTCCCTTGGGAGTAATTAACCCGAGGGTCATCTTTATTTTAGCCCCCCCCGGGCCAATGCTTGTCGAAGTGTTGGTCCAAACCGAGCGATGTCCGGCGCCCCCTGGGCAACCAGGGTCTATGCCAACCAGTCGTGTTGCTCATCTGGTGTGCCCTGGGAACGAGATATGTGCAGCTCCTATCGGGATTTGTCGGCACAGCGGGCGGTCTTGCTGGTCTTGTTTTACCATTGTCGAAATGTCTTGTAAACCGGGATTTCGGGTCTGATCGGGTCTTCCTGGGAGAAGGTATATCCTTTGTTGATCGCGAGAGCTTATCATGGGCTAAGTTGGGACACCCCTGCAAGGTATAAACTTTTGAAAGACGTGCCCGCGGTTATGGGCAGATGGGAATTTGTTAATGTCCGGTTGTAGATAACTTGACACCAAATCCGAATTAAAACGCATCAACCGCGTGTGTAGCCGTGATGGTCTCTTTTCGGCAGAGTCCGGGAAGTGAACACGGTTTTGGGTTATGTTTGACGTAAGTAGGAGTTCAGGATCACTTCTTGATCATTGCTAGCTTCACGATTGTTCCGTTTGCTCTCTTCTCGCTCTCTTTTGCGTATGTTAGCCACCATATTTGCTTAGTCGTTGCTGCAACCTCACCACTTTACCCCTTCCTTTCCCATTAAGCTTTGCTAGTCTTGATACCCATGGTAATGGGATTGCTGAGTCCTCGTGGCTCACAGATTACTACAACAACGGTTGCAGGTACAGGTTTATGCGATGATCATGACGCGAGAGTGATGTTTGCTTGTTTTGGAGTTCTTCTTCTGCTTCTTCTTCGATCAGGGGATAGGTTCCAGGTCGGCAGCCTGGGCTAGCAGGGTGGATGTCGTTTGAGTTTCTGTTTGTGTTTCATCTGTAGTCGGATGGTGATCTTATGTAAGATGATGTTGTATTCTTGTGGCATTGTATGCCTTTTGTATGTATCCCCATCTATTATGTAATGTTGATGTAATGATATCCACCTTGCAAAAGCGTCTTCAAGATGTGCTTCTATCCTTGGTGGGACCTTCGAGTTCCTTTAGGATAGGGTCGCATCTTGGGCGTGACAAGTTGGTATCAGAGCCTCGACCGACCATATGAGCCCCCTTGATTGTTGGTCGTTGTTGAGTCTAGAAGAAAACTATTTTGAGTCTTAGGATTATATATATCGGGGAATAGGATTCTTTTTACTCCTCAGCCCCCTTCGTCGCTCTAGTGAGGACTCTTGACGTAGATGTTTTGTCTTTCCTCTCCTCAAATTTCACTAATTTTTTTTAGGATCACGCGGGTATCTTGGAATCGTTCCGATAGTCTTGTGATGAGAACATTGTACTTGGTGCCTCCTGGCATTTAGGGGTTGTGGCAGTGTCCCGGGGAGTTGAGCTCCGAGGTGTTGTCGTCACAATTTTATCGTTGCAGTTCTGGAATACCTGAGTTTTGCCGACATTGAAAATCTCTTTTATGCAGTTGTTGGCGAGATAACCTCGACGCCACCCAGCACTGGGGAGTTCAGGAGTATTGCCATAGCTTGTATAACGGATGCTTTTCGAAGGTTGAGGTACACGATTTCCGGAGTTTTCTTGGTTATGTGTTGACGGATGGATACAACTGGATGTAGGGATTGTTAGTTTGGGTGAGATATATTGCTTCCCCTGTATCCCCAACACCAGATAGCATAACCAGAAAGTTTTGGGAGTTTTATAGGTGGGAATTCAAGTAGCTCCTAGAATATCTTTCCGACAGATGCATGATATGAGATTGGGGTTCGACGTCTAGTGGTCTGCCTATCCACGGTCGTTTTTTACAGTGGTCTCATTGTGTCTTAAAGAACCCTTGGCTATGCTGGTTCGGGGACACTTCGTATGTCATGTGCACTGCCTTGTACATGATGGTGCTGTACGATCGAGCCCGTGTGGGCCCCACCACGAAAATTTCGGACGAAATCTCTATCATCTGTTTGTTCCGGCTTATTCTGCAAGCCAAATCCTTTGTTTTGTTTTATTTGTGGTATTCGAGTTGCTTCGATGTCAAGTGTTGATTCCATACCTTTCAAGCGGTGTTCTCATATTTCTATGGGATTGCTAATCCTTCTTGATCATTGAGGTTGTCATGTTAATTATTTTCCAACCGGAGTGCTTCTCTCCAAGCTAATACTATCATTTTTTTTCCATCCGCAAGATCAACCCTAAGTTTTCTCACCGGTGTTTGTTTCATCCGTCCCCAAGTTGCCTTTGTTTTCCCGCCCTCCCACCCTTTTTCTTCAAGGACTCAGATTTCTTAATCATGTATCCTTTTATTTGTGAGAAGTCTCTTCATTCTTTTCTTTCAATGTTCTTATCCGGTGATTTCCCATGAAGATGCTCAACAGTTTCAAGTTCATCATCCTTCATTTTTGTTTCTTCTCCGGTGGATCCAATTCAAGCTTTCGGTGTTGATCATATTCCTTTCCTTGTTGCAAATGCTTTCTCATGCCGATGCACCTCTTAATCATTCACTTCTCATTTGTTTTGGAGTGCTGAAGATATCTCAGAAGGCTCGTCTTTTCATTGCAGACCCGTTCAAGCTATTTGGAGATTATTATCTCATTCAAGTCATTTAATTCAACCGGTGCAATCTCTCTTCAAAATCATTCAACGGTGTTTTCTTTTGAGTGGGCCCTAACCCACAGGTCTTTTCCTAGGATCTTACATGACTCTTCTAATTTCCCGGAGCTATTCTCAAATCCTTTTTGAAGTTTGACGTAAGTATGAATTATCATCAGTCAAATGTCTTTCTCCAAGATCTTTCAAATTCTTTCGTCGTTGGTTCAACCTTTCTAATTTTCATTCTGGAGTGTCTCAATAATTCATGGTGGTGTTTCTCATCGTCATTCTCAGATTTTGAAGACTGAAGAAGAGTTCCTCTTGAACCCTTACCCATTCTTCCAAAGATTCATGGTTCTAGTTTGATGCCATCCTCTCATAATTGTCTTCGATTGTGGGAATTATTTTCACCCATCCGGAGCATTTCATGAGTTGTTTCCATTTCTTTCCTCCGAAGGCCATCATGTCATAATTTTTCATTCTCAGCGTGTAGCTATCATTCTACATATCTTACCGGTGAATCGTTCTAATATCCTCTAATCACTTCATGATCTCTTCGTTCTCAGGTAGCTAAATCCCCTCAAGTATCTTCATTCATTTTCCAATTCTTCCCGGTGAATCGTGCCTTTGCTACGTTCATTCTCAATTCTTACAGTGGTTCGTTCAGGATTTCTCTTCCTCCGTTATCATATCAAATATTCGTTGTTTCCAAATCCCATCGGTGGTTCCATCAATACCTTCTCAAGTTTGCGCTGTCTCTATCCTTAATCCCTCAAGAAGAATAAGTAGTATGCGAAATCCATTGCTTGCCATCAATTTAATTTGATGAAGGATAAGCATACAATAAATCTTATTCTTATTTCCTCGAGGTGATTGAATTCTTTTCTTCCGGAGATTGTTCATGATGAAGTAATTCTTGGTTCTAGTGATCATCTTTTCTTTCCGGAGTTCCAAGTTCTCTCGGTTATATCATCGCGAAGCTTCATCTAAATCATTGCAAGGCTTCACCTTGTGTTTCCAACTTCTTTTTCTTTTCATCATCCTTTTATTACCGGAGTTCTTCATGGAGGCTCTACATGATGGTTCGTCAAAGATTCTTTTCATTCTTCAATTGTTCTTCAAGATTTCTCTTGAAGTTATGACCTGCCAAGCTATACTCTAAAATAAACATGGTGTTCAACACATGTTTTGTTTTGAGGAGCTCAAGTATTCTTCATCTTGCATTCCAAAGTGCAATTCTTTCTACCTTATCTTTTGTGGTGGTGCTATGTCACTCTTGACAATTTCCTTCATGTTTCATGATTCATATGTTGTCAAGAATGAGGTATTTTAAACCCATCATTTTCTTCCTTGGAGTTGTCTTGGTAAAGATTTCACCTAAAAGCCTTCCCGAAGGAATGTTGCTAATTGTGGTGCTTATCAATGACCCAAGTTCTCCAATTATCCTCTTGGTGAAAGAAGTTTCTCTTATCTTCATTGATCTCAACCAATCAATTGTTTCTGTTAGTGGTGGCTTGTCACCTCATCATTTTGAGATGTTTGCCATAAGCCCATAATAAGCTTGTGCTTTTCGTTGTTGATTTTCCAACAACTCCGTTCAATTCTTCTTTGCAAGGATGCTTTCCAAGCTCATTTGTGGCATAAGTTGGCATTTTCTTCTCCATTCTGTTATTCCAATGATCTATCTTCTATTCTTTCTTCAGGAGGCATTGTGATGTTGCTCTCTTTGTCCCATCATCTCATTTTGCCAATATCATGTTCTTTTCCTTGCTTATCTGTTTAACAGGAGTGTTATGTCCTCTGCTCAAGTTCTTTTCATCTTATCAAGTCTTGCATCTCTTTTCAACCGGAGTGCTATCTGAATTTGATCGTCCTTGTTACTTGTTTATCTTGTTTCAACCAGAGTGGTTCCAATTCCTTCTTGTCCATTGTACTCGTCATTCATAGCTTTGCAATCTCCAAGGTTCACATGGGGTTCTTTGTTTCTCTTTTCTACCGTAGTGCTCTCAATTGTGTTCAACTCCGTTATGTTCTTTCTTTCAAGTTTTTCAACCTCACAAGGATCGTGGTTTCACTCATTTGTCAAAGAAGCAACTTAGTTTTACCTCTTCTCTTCCTCTTACGTTTCTCTCCGGTGCCATCCTAGATCTCGGGACGAGATCCTCTCATAGTGGTGGAGTGTTGTAACGCCCCGGATACAACTTTCCATTTTCGTAACTCCAACTCTTGCCTTTTCCGGAGATGTGATATGTTATTTCCTTCGTGGTTGGTTTTTGTCTTTTGTTTTGCTTTTTGTTCATGTCTTGCATTTCATATCATAGCATCATGCACATTGCATCAGCATGTTTTCATAAAACCTTGTAGCCGTTCGTAGTTACCGCTTCTCTCTTGTCTTCGTTTCCCTCTTGTTAGACCGCTTGTCCTTCTCTCAGACCAATTGGACCCCTCTCTTCTCTCTTTCTCCGAGACCAACAAAACCCCCCTTGTCCCCGTGGCCTTTCGTCAGACCCCATTGTCTTTGTTTTCCCCTCTCGTCTAAATTCCCACATCTCTGCACAGCCACCAACCCCTTGCGCGCGTCCAAAACCTTTCCCGAACCCGAACCGCTCAGTCATCACCGTTGCATTCAGATCATCTCCTAACATCTATAAAACATCTCCGTTTTCTTATTTGGACCCCCTAGCCTATTTTTTCTCGACCGCCCGATTTTTGATCGGACGTACCGAGTTAATCCCAACCCTAATCCACTACCTATATATACTGCCTAACCCTAGTCCCATCCATCCATCAAATCTTCCGCCGCCGCCGCCACTCCACCAAATCCCCTCGGGATCCACCCCCAACCAGCCAGCCTCTCTCCCTCCCTCGTTTTTAGCATTAGACCAACCAGAGCACACCCGATCCAGATCCTCTCCCGCCTCCGACCACCTCCCTGGTTTTGCGCCGCCGACCAACCGCAGCGACCACCTCCTCTGTTCCTGATGCCCAGCCTTCTCTCGCTCTCGTGCGCGAGCACGCGGCCGAGGAGCTCGAGCAGGGGAGCCCCGATCCCGCAGCGCCAGGCACCCCCATCCTTCCCTGCCTCGAGCGAGGAGCTCGTCCTCGACCCCAAGCCACTTCTCCCGCCGGCCATCGAAGCCACCAACCAGGCCGCCCCTCTGCTCTGTCCGTCGCCCGAGCCTGCCAAGATGATCACCCGCAGGGCCGCCCTCTCCTTCCCTGTCTCTCCTTTCTTCTTCCTTTCTCCCTCCTGTCTCATATCCTTGCCTCTATTCCACAGGAACCCCCCCCCCCCGCCGCCGTCGTTCAAGCTCTTCGGCCGGATCTCCCTCTCTGCTGCTGGGAACGGGTTCCCCGCGTCCCGATCTGCCTTCACCGCGTCGCTGCGTGACCACCTCGCCTCCTTGTCGGCCTCCTCCACCGACCCACCATGCCGAGCAGCAGCTCGCTGGAGCGCGAGCTCCACCTGGTCCGCCTCCCTCTGCCCATCGAAGCCATCAGGATCCTGCTTCCGGAGCAAGCAGCTCCTCCTCGCTGCCCCATGCGCTCCGGTAAGCCCTGCTGCCGCTTGCCTCTCCCTTCACATCACGCCCTTTCTCCTTCTCACACCTCTCTGTCGCTCTAGGTGTTTGTACACAGGAGTAGCAGCCCCCACGGACGCCAGTCCCGCCGCCGCCCTGCCAAGTCCGTCCCGCCGGAGTTCCTTGTCGCCGGGAACCGCCTCCCCGACCCTCGGACTGCCTGATTCCATCGCGCCCGTGGGTCCCTTGCCTCTGCATCTCGCCTCTGTCTGTCTCCGGCATCGCCATAACCTGCTGCTGCTGCCTCTATTGGTAATGAGCAGCAGGAGCCCGTTCATCCGCATTGACCACGGCTACTCCACGCGCGGGCCACGATCCCCCCGCAGCCCAGCTCCCATCTCCACCAACCAGGCCTTGGCCCGATGTGAGCAGCCCCAACTAGGGATGGCAATTTTATCCATGGATCTGGATACCCGACCCAGTTGGGCAAGGGTATGGAGCACATTTCTGCCCATGGGTCCGTGGATATGGATACCCACGAACAGCCGGGTTGGGCATGGTTATAGTCTGTGCTCCATGGATATCCAATGGATACCCATATGACATGTGGGGTCATATTCTAGTGACAGTAGAAAGAGCGAATCAATGGGAAATGGCAGGAAATATGCAACTTGTGCCATGAGCTATATGCTACATAATCAACCTCTGGTATGTCACACTTACGGACTCGTCGTATTACTTGTTACCTACTTATGCATGTAGCTTATGTTGTCATTTGTGAGTAAATGATGATTAGTTGATTTGATATTTGGGAAGGCTTCATGCTGACTTTTCTATGCCCATGGAGCTCCATGGGTATGTGGGTATCCAATGGGTTTGGGCATGGGCACAAGTTGTGCCCATGGATAATTTGGCGGATGGGTAGAGGGTAGGAAGATGGATCATGGGTTGGATTTGGACCAGCTCCACCTGCCCCAAACCCAACCCATTGCCATCCCTAGCCCCAACTAGCCCAGTTCACCTCAGATT
Organism: Triticum dicoccoides; assembly: GCF_002162155.2. Taxonomy (NCBI): domain Eukaryota; kingdom Viridiplantae; phylum Streptophyta; class Magnoliopsida; order Poales; family Poaceae; genus Triticum; species Triticum dicoccoides. Next base: position 630,297,241 of record NC_041385.1, read on the forward strand.
CAGCCCGCATACGTGTTTTTTTCCCTGTTGCGATTTTGCTAATTAACCAGGGATTTAACAGATTTGTAGAAACCCCCTTGCACTTCATGCATATAATAACTCATGATCTGTGCATCATATGCAAAAACTTTGTATATGTAAAATGCTTAGAATGTTGTGTAGATTAATAATTTGCTGCTTTCATCCATGTTTAAAATGTTTAAATTTCTGTTTGATAAATTTGCTTAAATGCCATGGTAAAATGCTTTATTTCATAACTAATTAACCGTAGCTCCATTTTAAATAAACTTTATATGTAAATGGGGTGGAAAAATGCCTAGTTTAACATGGTGGACTTTATTTTCCTGTTTAACAATAATAAAATATGTTTTAGGGCAGAATAGTCGCAAATCCAAAATATGCATATGGGGATTTTCCGGAATTGTTGTTTGTTGTTCCGGCCTCATATAAACTTGCCTAGATAGGTAGTTTTCTTAAGCTTCACCTCTTGCCATGTTTAACAACATTTAATATTGTTGTGTACCTAAACGAGAGCGAACTAAGTAAATGTTGTGAAGTTTTGTCAATATGCAACTCATTGCATATTGAGATCCACTTAATTTGTAGTGTTGTTTGTTGCACTTTGCCATGCCATGCTCTTTAAACCGGACATGCATCATACTTGAATTGTGCATCATGCCATGATTATGCTTGTGTGTTTACCATGTTGTTTGTTTCTTTCCGGTGTTGCTTCTTAGTTCCGGTAATGTTGCGATTGTGAGGATTCGTTCGACTACGTGGGTTCGTCTTCTTCATGGGCTCGTTCTTCTTCCTTGCGGGATTTCAGGCAAGATGACCGCTACCCTGGATCTCACTACTATCATTGCTATGCTAGTTGCTTCGCTTTATCGCTATGCTGCGCTACCTATCTCTTGCTCTTCAAGCCTCCCAAATTGTCATGTCAGCCTCTAACCTTTTCACCCTTCCTAGCAAACTGTTGCTTGACTATGTTACCGCTTTGCTCAGCCCCTCTTATAGCGTTGTTAGTTGCAGGTGAAGTTGAAGTTTGCTCCATGGTGGACAGGTTTATGTTGGGATATCACAATATCTCTTATTTAATTAATGCATCTATATACTTGGTAAAGGGTGGAAGGCTTGGCTTATGCCTGGTGTTTTGTTCCACTCTCTTCTCCCTAGTTTCCGTCATACCGGTGTTATGTTCCCGGATTTTGCGTTCCTTACGCGGTTGGGTGATTTAAAACTCCTCCAGCAAGGCCCAACCTTGGTTTTACCATTTGCCTCACAACCACCTACTTTTCCCTTGGGAGTAATTAACTCGAGGGTCATCTTTATTTTAGCCCCCCCGGGCCAATGCTTGTCTAAGTGTTGGTCCAAAGCGAGAGATGTACGGCGCCCCCTGGGCAACCAGGGTCTATGCCAACCCGTCGTCTTGCTCATCCGGTGTGCCCTGAGAATGAGATATGTGCAGCTCCTATCGGGATCTGTTGGCACAGTGGGCGGTCTTGCTGGTCTTGTTTTACCATTGTCGAAATGTCTTGTAAACCAGGATTCCGAGTCTGATCGGGTCTTCCTGGGAGAAGGTATATCCTTCGTTGATCGTGAGAGCTGATCATGGGCTAAGTTGGGACACCCCTGCAGGGTATAAACTTTTGAAAGCCGTGCCCGCGGTTATGGGCAGATGGGAATTTGTTAATGTCCGGTTGTAGATAACTTGACACCAGATCCGAATTAAAACGCATCAACTGCGTGTGTAGCCGTGATGGTCTCTTTTTGGCGGAGTCCGGGAAGTGAACACGGTTTTGGGTTATGTTTGACGTAAGTAGGAGTTCAGGATCACTTCTTGATCATTGCTAGCTTCACGACCGTTCCGTTTGCTCTCTTCTCGCTCTCTTTTGCGTATGTTAGCCACCATATTTGCTTAGCCGCTGCTGCAACCTCACCACTTTACCCCTTCCTTTCCCATTAAGCTTTGTTAGTCTTGATACCCATGGTAATGGGATTGCTGAGTCCTCGTGGCTCACAGATTACTACAACAACAGTTGCAGGTACAGGTTTATGCGATGATCATGACGCGAGAGCGATGTTTGCTTGTTTTGGAGTTCTTCTTCTGCTTCTTCTTCGATCAGGGGATAGGTTCCAGGTCGGCAGCCTGGGCTAGCAGGGTGGATGTCGTTTGAGTTTCTGTTTGTGTTTCATCCGTAGTCGGATGGTGATCTTATGTAAGATGATGTTGTATTCTTGTGGCATTGTATGCCTTTTGTATGTATCCCCATCTATTATGTAATGTTGATGTAATGATATCCACCTTGCAAAAGCGTCTTCAAGATGCACTTCTATCCTTGGTGGGACCTTCGAGTTCCTTTAGGATAGGGTCGCATCTTGGGCGTGAAATCAGCCCGACTCGGGGGCTGCCGACCCGGAACCCACCCTGGTGGTCGTCTTCGCCGTGGTGGCGGCTACGTCTTGGGCCCTACCCATCTTGGAGTTCCTGGAGAATGGGGTACTCCCCATGGACGAGACCGAGGCCGGACAGGTGCAACACCGGGCGTCCGCCTATAGCATCATCAACAACAAGCTCGTCAAACGCAGCTCCACCAGCGTGTTCCAGCGCTGCGTCGAGTAGGACCAAGGCATTGAGATCCTCCTCGACATACACTAGGCGAGTGCGGGCACCATGCCGCCTCACGGTCCCTGGTGGCCAAGGCTTTCTGCCATGGCTTCTACTGGCCAACGGCCCTCTAAGACACCGAGTCACTCGTCCTCAAGTGTGAGGGATGCCAGCGCTTCAGCAAGCGCAGCCACCAGCCGGCGTCAGCACTTCACACCATCCCGATCGCCTGGCCCTTCGCGGTCTGGGGACTCGATATGGTGGGGCCCTTCAAAACCACTAGAGGCGGCATGACGCACGTGCTGGTGGCGGTGGACAAGTTCACCAAGTGGATCAAAGCAAGGCCAATCAAGAAATTGGACGAGCCGACGGCTGTCCGGTTCATGAGAGACATCGCGGTTTGCTATAGCATGCCTAACAGCATCATCACGGACAACGGTACCAACTTTGCCAAGGGCGCGCTCACGCAATACTGCTCCGTCTCCGGCATCCGCCTCGACCTGGCCTCCGTTGCACAACCGCAGTCCAACGGGCAGGTCGAGCGGGCCAACGACCTCATCCTATCCGGCATCAAGCCGTGGCTCATCGAGCCGCTCATCTGCTCACCCAGCAGCTGGCTCGACGAGTTGCCGACCGTCCTCTGGAGTCTCCGAACCACGCCAAACCGGTTGACCGGGTTCACCCCGTTCTTCCTCGTCTATGGAGCCGAAGCCTTCATCCCGACCGACGTCAAGTTCGACTCGCCGCAAAGGCCTGGGTGTTCGGTAGAAACCGAAATTTCGGTTTCTACTGTTCATTTTTTTTTGTTAATTCAGTTAGACAGAGTGAAAACCGAAATAAACACAAAAAATCAACTAACCAAAAGCTCGGTTAACCAATTGTTTCGGTTCGGTTTTCGGTTTTGACTGAATTAGAGATCACGTACAGAAAACATACTTTAATGGCATGCACTGAACAATTAACTGTAGAAACAATAACTGTTGTGTGCATTGTACCTGTCGTACCCTGCCTTCATATGTAGGCAAGCTCACGGTCTCATCCCAAGTAGCTCGGCGAGGTGGGATAATTCCAAATGAAGTGACGTGTTGTGCTGGCTGGGAGTAACTATTAAAAAGTGTGGGCCATGGATAGTTGCATGTATGTGGAAGGCCCAAGAGAGGTACAAGTTGTACATGCGGCCACGCGCACTCGCACTCAGCTCAAAAAAAGAATGCGACCACGCGCACTCGCGCACTAACTGGGCGCTAGGATTTTGTGTGTGCCATTAGGTTACTTCGGTTTGTCTTTCAGTTAACGGTGTAAAACCGAACTGTACGAATTAAATTTGGTTAGTATAATTGAAAACCGAATTTTACTGTAGCATCAACAAAAACCAAAAATTTGGTTTTTTCGGTTTCGGCATCGGTTCGTCGGTTTTTATGCCCACCCCTATCACCGCGTGTCATGATGTACACTGAAGCCGAAGCCAAGGAAGCCCACGAAGACGGTGTCGACCTGGTCGAAGAGGCGCGCCTCCTAGCGCTCAGCCATTCGGCCATCTTCCAACAAGGCCTGAGGCACTACCACAACAAGAAGATCAAGCTCCTTGCATTCCGCGAGGGCAACCTCGTCCTACGACTCGTCCAAGAGCAAGCTAGCCAGCACAAGCTGTCCCCTCCATGGGAGGGCCCCTTCATCGTCAGCAGGGCCTTGTGCGATCGCAACGCCTACTACCTCATCGACACTCGCAAGTCAAACAAGCGCAAGAGAGACACCGCCGGTGAAGAAATGACCCGGCCATGGAACGCGGAACTTCTCCGTCCGTTTTACAGTTAGCCGTATGAATATATGTATCGCTTCCTTTTGTAAACGCATGAAACTATGGAGTCCCCGAACGATGCTCGGGGGCTGCCCCTTTTCTGACCAAGTTATTGTGTCTCCTACATTTGTGCATCACTTTGCTCCTAAACCCGGCCACCAGTCCGACTCGCTCGACCCAGGGGCTCGGGGGTTGGCCGGCTTGATCACCACCCGCCGCTTTCCTTGGTGATTCCTGACGTGCTAAGGACATTGCGGCCCCCCACTTCGCCCTAGGCCACAGATCTGGCTTCGGCTGTCGGCTGGCAAGCACAACAGGCCAGAACTCTAGCATGCTTCAAACACCAAGTCAAAAGCCACCGGGTCGCCCAACCCAGCCAGTCACTCTAAAAAATGGCTGCACGACCAGCTTCTCACCAACCCGGCTCTGCCGTATTGCCGCCAGCAGGCCCAGTGGGTGTTTCGCTCGCGCTCAACATTTTGAAAGCCTAAGTACTACGCGCTCCTCTCAAAAAACTGAACTCCTTGTCACGGACCGGAGCCTCGGCCATCAGACTCGCAGGGGGGGGGGTCGAAAGAGGAAAAGAGCAAGAAATCGGTTCAAAAAACAAAGAGCAAAAGCACAGGCATCCACAAAATATACTCATCACATAATATTAAAGGACAGGGCCCATGGCCAGAGTTCATTATACCCAAAAAAACCCAGTGGATGGGTGGACCTGCTACCTAACACAATTTTTCACTAAGTCTAAATAGGACAGCCTCAGGCGTCTCCAGCGCTGGGTCGCGCAGCTGACGGCTCCCTCGCGGCGGCCTCCGGGTCCGCCGAAGTGCCGGTGTCTTCCGCCTTGGCACCCCCGTCGCGGTAGATGTCCGTATCCTCAGAGCTACCCTCTGGGTCGTGCAGAAGCAGGCCGTAGTCGTCGCCAGGCACGACTCTACCATCCTCCGCCCGCTCCGGGTGGAACTCGTCATGGAAGGCAAACCCGACTATGTAGCTGGCCCAGTCAGCAAGCTGCCCGGACTGCGCCTACAGCTGCTCCTCCGAGTCGGCCCGCTGGCCCATCAACGCGTCCAACTGCAGGTCCGGGTGCCAAGACAAGGCAAACCTAAGCGCCATCTCGGCGTCGGCACAAGCGGCGGAAACGCGCCACTCATGGAGCCCGTCTGGCCCCATCTCCAGCTAGCACGCCAGCTGCGTGAAGCTACTCGGCGCAACAGAGCCCAGCCACAGGGCTGCCGTCATCATCGCGCCAGCCTGGGAGAGCTGCCCCATTTGATCGCCCAAGACCCGCAGACGAGCCTCGGCGGCGGTCACGATCTTTGAGAAAGTCCAGGCCACCTGCAGGTTGGTCCCGGAGCCAACAACCCCCAGCGGGTCACACTGGAAGCGGACGGCTTCCTCCGCCAGCTGATGCCTCTCCGTGAAGGCCCGTGTGAGAAAACGAAGCAAGTCAGAAAAAGGCACCAAGGACAAGAACCTGGATCCCAAATCGGCGAAACTCAAGAAAAAGCACTTACTGGAGAAGGATTCTTCCAGGTGCTGTGCTTTGAGCAACGTACCATGCCGCCCCGATCAATGGTGCGGTCACGCTCCTAGAGCGTCTTCTCCAAGTCGGCCACCTTGGCAAGGTCCGCCTTCAGCTTGGTGTACTTGTCCTCGACCGCCTTCTCGGATGCCTCGTGGCGGCGGGTCTCCTCCCGACGGTCCTCCTCCACCGCGGTCGTCTGCCCCTTCAGGCGCTCCACCTTGGCCTGGAGTTGGCCCTTGTCGTCAGCCAGCCTGTCGTGCTGCTGGTCCGCCTCGGCCAGGGCTCGCTGCGCCTCCACCACCTTGGCGGCCTCAGCCTTGAGGCGCTCCACCTCGGCCTCGAGGCGGCTCTTGTCGCCCGCCAACTGCTCCCGCAGCCAGCTGGCTTCGTTGAGCGACCGCTGGGCCGCCTCCACCTTCGCCTGTGCCACCTCGGCTCCAAGATGGCCGGCATCAGCAACAAGCCGGTCGTAATGGAGGCCTGAAGTAGCCGGGTCTGCCGAGACAGCACCTCGGCTACAAAAATAAGATTCAAAAATGAAGATGACAAGCTTAAAGATTTGACTCAACTGCTACACAGTTGGCCCGAACCTCAGGGGCTACACCCAATGGGTGCGCTAGCGTGCCCCCACTAAAAAAGAGCACAGAAAGTACCTATGGCGATGCGGAGCTCCTCCTCCTTGGCGGCGAGCTCCTCCTTGAGCTCCCAATACTTGCCTAGGAGGCGGTTAAAGACGCTGACCCGGTAGGCATCCAGTTTCTGTAAAAAGCAATGATCGGCACAAAGACGACATTCTAAAGATTCGATCCAACTACTACATAGTTGGCCCGAACCTCGGGAGCTACACCCAATGGGTGCGCTAGCGCGCCCCCACAGAGAAGAAGCTACAAAGGAAGAAATATCAGAAGGCGGAAAGGGAGCTCCCCAGCATGGCGCGCTCTAGCTCCCGCGTCCGCTCCACCTCAGCCTGGGCGAAGGTCTTGATCCGGTCCGTCCGCCCACGCAGACGGCGGCTGATAGTGTCCATCGTCGCCTCCTCCTGGGCCTCAGGCATGAAGACCACGGCAGCCCCACCCCGTGCCGGCAGCGACACGGCGGGCCGACGTCCTCCTGGCCTGGGCACCAGGGCGTGTTCTCCACCAGCTGCTCCGCCCGCGGTCGGCGCCCCCTCCGATGCCCTCTCCAGCGCCACCTCCGACTCGGCAGCCGGGGTGGCCTGCGGCGGCACCACCTGCGACGCCTCGCTCGCTGATGCCCGAGGCGTTTCCTACGGCGCCATCCGCGACACCTTCTCCAAGACAGCATCGCCGCCACCTCTATCAACCCCCGCCCGCTCAACCACGTCGGTCCGCGACGGGGGGTCATCCCTGACGACCACGACCTCCCGGTCGAGGTCCACCACCTCCGCACGGCCTCCTCGGTCGCTCTCCCTCACCGACGACGGCTCAAAGACCGTCACCACCACCACCGTCCCCTCCGGCATCTCCGGCCACACCGGGTCCTCACCGGCTCGCGCTCATGTCGCCACGGCATTGACCAGGCCTGGACCGCCGCCTCCAGCTCCGCCTCGGCCCGGTTCCGGTCCCGCCAGGCCAAGCCCTCGGCATCGGACTGGTCCAGGCCAAGTTTCGGGTCCTCTGGCTCCTCCTCGTCCCGGTCGATGGCGCCGGACCGCCTCCTCCAGAACGTGGCGCCCTCGGCGGCCACTGTCGTGGTCCTCAGACTGACAGTAGAGAGGGGGTAGGTATGGAGAGGCAAGATCTCGGCTTGGTGAAGGTGTACACATGAGGTTTACGAGTTCAGGCCCTTCACAGTGAAGGAAATATGCCCTAGAGGCAATAATAAAGTTATTATTTATTTCCTTATTTCATGATAAATGTTTATTATTCATGCTAGAATTGTATTAACCGGAAACATGATACATGTGTGAATACATAGACAAACTGACTGTCACTAGTATGCCTCTACTTGACTAGCTCGTTTATCAAAGATGGTTATGTTTCCTAGCCATGGACAAAAGAGTTGTCATTTGATTAACGGGAACGCATCATTGAGAGAATGATGTGATTGACTTGACCCATTCCATTAGCTTAGCACTTGATTGTTTAGTATATTGCTATTGCTTTCTTCATGACTTATACATGTTCCTGTGACTATGAGATTATGCAACTCCCGTTTACAGTAGGAACACTTTGTGTGCTACCAAATGTCACAACGTAACTGGGTGATAATAAAGGTGCTCTACAGGTGTCTCCGAAGGTACTTGTTGGGTTGGCGTATTTCGAGAATAGGATTTGTCACTCCGATTGTCGGAGAGGTATCTCTGGGCCCTCTCGGTAATACACATCACTATAAGCCTTGCAAGCAATGTGACTAATGATTTAGTTGCGAGATGATGTATTACATAACGAGTAAAGAGACTTGCCGGTAACGAGATTGAACTAGGTATTGAGATACCGACGATTAAATCTCGGGCAAGTAACATACCGATGACAAAGGGAACAACGTATGTTGTTATGCGGTTTGACCGATAAAGATCTTCGTAGAATATGTAGGAGACAATATGAGCATCCAGGTTCTGCTATTGGTTATTGACCAGAAATGGTTCTCGGTCATGTCTACATAGTTCTCGAACCCGTAGGGTCCGCACACTTAAGGTTTCGATGACAGTTATATTATGAGTTTATGAGTTTTGATGTACCAAAGTTTGTTCGGAGTCCCGAATGTGATTATAGACATGACGAGGAGTCTCGAAATGGTCGAGACATGAAGATTGGTATGCTGGAGGACTATATTCGGACACCGGAATAAGTTTCGGAGGTTATCGGATATATACCGGAGTACTAGGGGGTTACCGGAACCCCCCGGGGGGTTAATGGGCCACTTGGGCCCAAAGTGGAGAAGAGGAGGGGCGGCCAGGGCAGGTCGTGCACCCCCTCCCCCTCTA
>NC_041385.1:630306533-630325037 GCF_002162155.2 Triticum dicoccoides
CCTTCCTCCCCTCTCTCTCTTACTTCCCCCTCTCCTACTTGGACAAGGAAAGGAGGGAGTCCTACTCCCGGTGGGAGTAGGACTCCCCTTGGCGCGCCTCCTCCCTGGCCGGCCGCCCCTCCCCCTTGCTCCTTTATATACGGGGGGAGGGGGGCACCTCTAGACACAACAATTGATCATTGATCTCTTAGCCGTGTGTGGTGCCCCCCTCCACCATCCTCCTCGATAACATTGTAGCGGTGCTTAGGCGAAGCCCTGTGACGGTAGAACATCAAGATCGTCACCATGTCGTCGTGCTGACGGAACTCTCCCTCGACACTCGGCTGGATCGGAGTTCGAGGGACGTCATCGAGCTGAACGTGTGCTAGAACACGGAGGTGCCGTAGTTTCGGTGCTTGATCGGTCGGGCCGTGAAGACGTACGACTACATCAACCGCGTTGTTCTAACGCTTCCGCTTTCGGTCTACGAGGGTACGTGGACACACTCTCCCCTCTCATTGCTATACATCACCATGATCTTGCGTGTGCGTAGGAATTTTTTTGAAATTACTACGTTCCCCAAGAGTGGCATCCGAGCCTAGGTTTTATGCGTTGATGTTATATGCACGAGTAGAACACAAGTGAGTTGTGGGCGATACAAGTCATACTGCTTACCAGCATGTCATACTTTGGTTCAGCGGTATTGTTGGATGAACCGGCCCGGACCGAGATTACGTGTACGCTTACGCGAGACTGGTTCTACCGACGTGCTTTGCACACAGGTGGCTAGCGGGTGTTAGTTTCTCCAACTTTAGTTGAACCAAGTGTGGCTACGCCCGGTCCTTGAGAAGGTTAAAACAGCACTAACTTGACGAACTATCGTTGTGGTTTTGATGCGTAGCTAAGAATGGTTCTTGCTCATCCCGTAGCAGCCACATAAAACTTGCAACAACAAAGTAGAGAACGTCTAACTTGTTTTTGCAGGGCATGTTGTGATGTGATATCGTCAAGACGTGATGCTATATTTTATTGTATGAGATGATCATGTTTTGTAACCGAGTTATTGGCAACTGGCAGGAGCCATATGGTTGTTGCTTTATTGTATGCGATGCAATCGCCCTGTAATTGCTTTACTTTATCACTAAGCAGTAGCGATAGTCATAGAAGCAATAGGTGGCGAAACGATAACGATGCTACGATGGAGATCAAGGTGTCGCGCCGGTGACGATGGTGATCATGACGGTGCTTCGGAGATGGAGATCACAAGCACAAGATGATGATGGCCATATCATATCACTTATATTGATTGCATGTGATGTTTATCCTTTATGCATCTTATCTTGCTTTGATTGACGGTAGCATTATAAGATGATCTCTCACTAAATTTCAAGATAAAAGTGTTCTCCCTGAGTATGCACCGTTGCCAAAGTTCATCGTGCCCAGACACCACATGATGATCGGGTGTGATAAGCTCTACGTCCATCTACAATGGGTGCAAGCCAGTTTTGCACATGCATAATACTCAGGTTAAACTTGACGAGCCTAGCATATGCAGATATGGCCTCGGAACACTGAGACCGAAAGGTCAAGCGTGAATCATATAGTAGATATGATCAACATAATGATGTTCACCATTGAAAACTACTCCATTTCACGTGATGATCGGTTATGGTTTAGTTGATTTGGATCACGTGATCACTTAGATGATTAGAGGGATGTCTATCTAAGTGGGAGTTCTTAAGTAATATGATTAATTGAACTTAAATTTATCATGAACTTAGTACCTGATAGTATTTTGCATGTCTGTGTTGATCGTAGATAGATGGCTCGTGCTGTTGTTTCGTTGAATTTTAATGCGTTCCTTGAGAAAGCGAAGTTGAAAGATGATGGTAGCAATTACACGGACTGGGTCCATAACTTGAGGATTATCCTCATTGCTGCACAGAAGAATTACATCCTGGAAGCACCGCTGGGTGCCAGGCCTGCTGCAGATGCAACTGCGGACGTTGTGAATGTTTGGCAGAGCAAAGCTAATTACTACTCGATAGTTCAGTGTGCCATGCTTTACGGCTTAGAACCGGGACTTCAACGACGTTTTGAATGTCATGGAGCATATGAGATGTTCCAGGAGTTGAAGTTAATATTTCAAGCAAATGCCCAGATTGAGAGATATGAAGTCTCCAATAAGTTCTACAGCTGCAAGATGGAGGAGAATAATTCTGTCAGTGAGCATATACTCAGAATGTCTGGGTATAACAATCACTTGATTCAACTGGGAGTTAATCTTTCGAATGATTGCATCATTGATAGAATTCTCCAATCACTGCCACCAAGCTACAAGAGCTTTGTGATGAACTATAATATACAAGGGATGAACAAGACTATCCCCGAGCTCTTTGCAATGCTAAAGGTTGCGGAGGTAGAAATCAAAAAGGAGCATCAAGTGTTGATGGTCAACAAGACCACCAGTTTCAAGAAAAAGGGTAAAGGGAAGAAGAAGGGGAACTTCAAGAAGAACAACAAACAAGTTGCTGCTCAAGAGAACAAACCCAAGTCTGGACCTAAGCCTGAGACTGAGTGCTTCTACTGCAAACAGACTGGTCACTGGAAGCAGAACTGCCCCAAGTATTTGACGGATAAGAAGGATGGCAAGGTGGACAAAGGTATATGTGATATACATGTTATTGATGTGTACCTTACCAGAGCTCGCAGTAGTACCTGGGTATTTGATACTGGTTCTATTGCTAATATTTGCAACTCAAAACAGGGACTACGGATTAAGCGGACATTGGCTAAGGACGAGGTGACGATGCGCGTGGGAAATGGTTCCAAAGTCGATGTGATCGCCGTCGGCACGCTACCTCTACATCTACCTTCGGGATTAGTTTTAGACCTAAATAATTGTTATTTGGTGCCAGCGTTGAGCATGAACATTATATCTGGATCTTGTTTGATGCGAGACGGTTATCCATTTAAATCTGAGAATAATGGTTGTTCTATTTATATGAGTAATATCTTTTATGGTCATGCACCCTTAAAGAGTGGTCTATTTTTGATGAATCTCGATAGTAGTGATACACATATTCATAATGTTGAAACCAAAAGATGCAGAATTGATAATGATAGTGCAACTTATTTGTGGCACTGCCGTTTAGGTCATATTGGTATAAAGCGCATGAAGAAACTCCATATTGATGGACTTTTGGAATCACTTGATTATGAATCACTTGGTACTTGCGAACCATGCCTCATGGGCAAGATGACTAAAACGCCGTTCTCCAGAACTATGGAGTGAGCAACTGATTTGTTGGAAATCATACATACTGATGTGTGTGGTCCAATGAATATTGAAGCTCGTGGCGGGTATCGTTATTTTCTCACCTTCACAGATGATTTAAGCAGATATGGGTATATCTACTTAATGAAACATAAGTCTGAAACATTTGAAAAGTTCAAAGAATTTCAGAGTGAAGTTGAAAATCATCGTAACAAGAAAATAAAGTTTCTATGATCTGATCGTGGAGGAGAATATTTGAGTTACGAGTTTGGTTTACATTTGAAACAATGCGGAATAGTTTCGCAACTCACGCCACCCGGAACACCACAACGTAATGGTGTGTCCGAACGTCGTAATCGCACTTTACTAGATATGGTGCGATCTATGATGTCTCTTACTGATTTACCGCTATCGTTTTGGGGTTATGCTTTAGAGACGGCCGCATTCATGTTAAATAGGGCACCATCAAAATCCGTTGAGACGACGCCTTATGAACTATGGTTTGGCAAGAAACCAAAGTTGTCATTTCTTAAAGTTTGGGGCTGCGAAGCTTATGTGAAAAAACTTCAACCTAATAAGCTCGAACCCAAATCGGAGAACTGTGTCTTCATAGGATACCCAAAGGAAACTGTTGGGTGCACCTTCTATCACAGATCCGAAGGCAAGACATTCGTTGCCAAGAATGGATCCTTTCTAGAGAAGGAGTTTCTCTCGAAAGAAGTGAGTGGGAGGAAAGTAGAACTTGATGAGGTAACTGTACCTGCTCCCTTATTGGAAAATAGTTCATCACAGAAACCAGTTCCTGTGACGACTACACCAATTAGTGAGGAAGCTAATGATATTGATCATGAAACTTCAGATCAAGTTACTATCGAACCTCGTAGGTAAACTAGAATAAGATTCGCACCAGAGTGGTACGGCAATCCTATTATGGAGGTCATGTTACTTGACAATGACGAACCTATGAACTACGAGGAAGCGATGATGAGCCCAGATTCCACAAAATGGCTTGAGGCCATGAAATCTGAGATGGGATCCATGTATGAGAACAAAGTATGGACTTTGGTTGACTTGCCCGATGATCGACAAGCCATCGAGAATAAATGGATCTTTAAGAAGAAGACTGACGCTGATGGTAATGTAACTGTCTACAAAGCTCGACTTGTTGCAAGAGGTTTTCGACAAGTTCAAAGGGTTGACTACGATGAGACTTTCTCACCCGTAGCGATGTTTAAGTCTGTCCGAATCAGGTCAGCAATTGCCGCATTTTATGATTATGAAATATGGCAAATGGATGTCAAAACTGCGTTCCTGAATGGATTTCTGGAAGAAGAGTTGTATATGATGCAACCAGAAGGTTTTGTTGATCATAGAGATGCTAACAAAGTGTGCAAGCTCCAGCGATCCATTTATGGACTGGTGCAAGCCTCAGAGTTGGAATAAACGCTTTGATAGTGTGATCAAAGCATATGGTTTTATACAGACTTTTGGAGAAGCCTGTATTTACAAGAAAGTGAGTGGGAGCTCTGTAGCATTTCTGATATTATATGTAGACGGTATATTGTTGATTGGAAATGATACAGAATTTCTGGATAGCATAAAGGGATACTTGAATAAAAGTTTTTCAATGAAAGACCTCGGTGAAGCTGCTTACATATTAGGCATCAAGATCTATAGAGATAGATCAAGACGCTTAATTGGACTTTCACAAAGCACATACCTTGATAAAGTTTTGAAAAAGTTCAAAATGGATCAGGCAAAGAAAGGGTTCTTGCCTGTATTACAAGGTGTGAAGTTGAGTCAGACTCAATGCCCGACCACAGCAGAAGATAGAGAAAAAATGAAAGATGTTCCCTATGCTTCAGCCATAGGCTGTATCATGTATGCAATGCTGTGTACAGACCTGATGTATGCTTAGGAATAAGTTTAGTAGGGAGGTACCAAAGTAATCCAGGAGTGGATCACTGGACAGCGGTCAAGAATATCCTGAAATACCTGAAAAGAACTAAGGATATGTTTCGCGTTTATGGAGGTGACAAAGAGCTAGTCATAAATGGTTGCGTCGATGCAAGCTTTGACACTGATCCGGACGATTCTAAATCGCAAACCGCATACATGTTTATATTTAATAGTGGAGCTGTCAGTTGGTGCAGTTCTAAACAAAGCATCATGGCGGGATCTACATGTGAAGCGGAGTACATAGCTGCTTCGGAAGCAGCAAATGAAGGAGTCTGGATGAAGGAGTTCATTTCCGATCTAGGTGTCATACCTAGTGCATCGGGACCAATGAAGATCCTCGGTGACAATACTGGTGCAATTGCTTTAGCAAAGAAATCCAGATTTCACAAGAGGACCAAACACATCAAGAGACACTTCAATTCCATTCGGGACCAAGTCCAGGTGGGAGACATAGAGATTTGCAACATACATACGGATCTAAATGTTGCAGACCCGTTGACTAAGCCTCTTCCACGAGCAAAACATGATCAGCACCAAGGCTCCATGGGTGTTAGAATCATTACTGTGTAATCTAGATTATTGACTCTAGTGCAAGTGGGGGACTAAAGGAAATATGCCCTAGAGGCAATAATAAAGTTATTATTTATTTCCTTATTTCATGATAAATGTTTATTATTCATGCTAGAATTGTATTAACCGGAAACATGATACATGTGTGAATACATAGACAAACTGAGTGTCACTAGTATGCCTCTACTTGACTAGCTCGTTTATCAAAGATGGTTATGTTTCCTAGCCATGGACAAAAGAGTTGTCATTTGATTAACGGGATCACATCATTTAGAGAATGATGTGATTGACTTGACCCATTCCGTTAGCTTAGCACTTGATCGTTTAGTATATTGCTATTGCTTTCTTCATGACTTATATTTGTTCCTGTGACTATGAGATTATGCAACTCCTGTTTACAGCAGGAACACTTTGTGTGCTACCAAACGTCACAATGTAACTGGGTGATAATAAAGGTGCTCTATAGGTGTCTCCGAAGGTACTTGTTGGGTTGGCGTATTTGAGATTCGGATTTGTCACTCCGATTGTCAGAGAGGTATCTCTGGGCCCTCTCGGTAATACACATCACTATAAGCCTTGCAAGCAATGTGACTAATGAGTTAGTTGCAAGATGATGTATTATATAACGAGTAAAGACACTTGCCGGTAACGAGATTGAACTAGGTATTGAGATACCGACGATCAAATCTCGAGCAAGTAACATACCGATGACAAAGGGAACAACGTATGTTGTTATGCGATTTGACCGATAAAGATCTTTGTAGAATATGTAGGAGCCAATATGAGCATCCAGGTTCCGCTATTGGTTATTGACCAGAAACGGTTCTCGGTCATGTCTACATAGTTCTCGAACCCGTAGGGTCCGCACGCTCAAGGTTTCGATGATAGTTATATTATGAGTTTATGAGTTTTGATGTACCGAAGTTTGTTCGGAGTCCCGAATGTGATTACGGACATGATGAGAAGTCTCGAAATGGTCGAGACATGAAGATTGGTATATTGGAGGACTATATTCGGACACTGGAATAAGTTTCGGAGGTTATTGGATATATACCGGAGTACCGGGGGTTACCGGAACCCCCCGGGGGGTTAATGGGACACTTGGGCCCAAAGTGGAGAAGAGGAGGGGCGGCCAGGGCAGGCCGCGCGCCCCCTCCCCCTCTAGTCCGAATTGGACAAGGAGGGGGGCGGCGCCCCCCCTTTCCTTCCTCCCCTCTCTCCCTTCCTTCCCCCTCTCCTACTTGGACAAGGAAAGGAAGGAGTCCTACTCCCGGTGGGAGTAGGACTCCCCTTGGCGCGCCTCCTCTCTGGTCGGCCGCCCCTCCCCCTTGCTCCTTTATATACGGGGGCAGGGGGAACCTCTAGACACAACAATTGATCATTGATCTCTTAGCCGTGTGCGGTGCCCCCCTCCACCATAGTCCTCCTCGATAATATTGTAGCGGTGCTTAGGCGAAGCCCTGCGACGGTAGAACATCAAGATCGTTACCACGCCATCGTGCTAACAGAACTCTCCCTCGACACTCGACTGGATCAGAGTTCGAGGGACGTCATCGAGCTGAACGTGTGCTAGAACTCGGAGGTGTCGTAGTTTCGGTGCTTGATCGGTCGGGCCGTGAAGACGTACGACTACATCAACCGCGTTGTTCTAATGCTTCCACTTTCGGTCTACGAGGGTACGTGGACACACTCTCCCCTCTCATTGCTATACATCACCATGATCTTGCGTGTGTGTAGGATTTTTTTTTGAAATTACTACGTTCCCCAACACATAATGGAAGTAACAGCCCTACGTCTCGGTGCCCGGAGGCGGTCGATTGGATTATGTGTGTGATATTACAGGGGGTGCGAACCCTTGTCCCAGAGGAGGGGGTGGCTTATATAGAGTGCACCAGGACCCCCGCCCACCTCCATTACAAGGGGCTTAATGTACATAAAGTAAGGGGCGTTACTGGTAACGCCAGCCTTAAGTGTTGTTAATGCTTATAAAGACTACGGAGTGAACGTCCGACTGTTGCGGTCCCTTCTAACTCCTGGTCTTCAATAGGTCGAGTGACTCTATGTATGGTCGAGTGATTGTAGGGAGGAGGACCTCTGAGTGACGTGGTCGTCGAGTGGATTGCACTCGACGTATTCGACCGGCGCTCTCTTGTTGTCTCTTGGTCCTTTTATCTTCCAGGGTAGTGACCTTGGGTAGGACATATAGGTCAGGCATGTGACCCTACCCCAGATCTGTATCCTCATCAGTCACGGCCTCCGATGCCACCTTCGCCAGCAAGAATGACAACCTGAAGATGAAGACCAAGTAAACAACAAGCAAGGCCTATGGCCACTCCGACGCAAGCAGAAGAAAACTTACCCCAGCTGCACCAGCACAGTGGGCCTCGCCGGCCTCTCCTGCGTCGCACAACACCTCCTCTTGGCGGCCGGCCTCGCACCCCCGGTCAGGTCCGCCGCGCGCTTCGCAGCCAGGGGCCGCGGTGCGACGCTGTCCTTCTCATGCGGTCGGCTCGACGCCGGCGTCCGTCGCAACGACCCGGCGCCGCCCGCGCCTCTGCCTCCTCCGCCCAGCGCCACTACACCAATGGCCCGCATCAGCACTGCCCGTGCCGCGTCGCGCCTGGCAACTCAAAGAATATGAAGAAAGCAAGCTTACCCATGTGGCGCCCTACACCGATGTCGTCGTCTGCCTCCTCCACTCCGACGTGGCCCGCGGCCTCCTCCGACGCGGCCCGCACCACCTGCGATAGTGCCCAAGCGTAAGGGTGCCGGATGGCATTCATAAGCACCTCCCGCGTCGCATCAGGACGGATAAGAAGATGCGCAACAGCAAAATACGGAGACCAGAGGCTCAGCATGGGCGCCGGGTTCGAGCAGCTATACGACGGCTTGCCGAACTGCCAGTCGTCCCTCATCGCGGCCTTGGAGATGTCGTTGACCCGGCGCGGGATCTGGTCCGCCCCAGACGCGTGGCCGCCAGGCAGTTGGGGTCATGAAGGCCGGTCATCTGGCCGATGAGGCAGCTGCGCCACTGCGGCGGCAGAACCCGACACATGATGAAGGCGGCGATGAGGTCGGTGCCGCTGAGCCCCTCTCGCGCCTTCATCACTGACACCCGCTCGCAGATGTTGAGTATCTCATACAACAGGTGCCTGGGGTAGTAACCCCAGTTCATCTTCGCCTGCGGCAGCGCGTCGACGAAGGACGGCAGGTTGATGCGGTCCACACCAAGATTGCGGACGTAGAAGAAAGAGTTCTGCCATTTCTTGGCAGAATCCTCCAGCGGTATCTTGGGGAAGTTAGCGCCCGACCGCTTCATGATGACGGCAGCTCTGCAGTCGAAGAACTCCCCGGCCGTCGGCCCCTGCCGCTTCAAGGAGAAGAAGCACGCCCAGAGGTCGATCGAAGGCTCGACCCCCAGGTATCCCTTGCAGAGGGTGACGAAGCCAGAAAGTTGTACGATGGCGCCGGTGCCAAGATGATGGGGCTGGAGCCCGAAGAACTCCAGGAAGTTGCGGAAGAAGGCGCTCGCCGGAAGACCGAACCCGCGCTTAAAATGCAAGAAGAAGACGACATGCTCCAAGCCCACGGCAAGCAGTCTCTGCTCGCCCTGCGGTAGGCGCACCGCGACCTCCGTCTCCCCCGACGGGCGCTGGGTGGTGCGGAGATAGGCGATGTGATCGGTAGTGATGGTCGAGCCCATCCAGGATCCCGACGGCAACGCCATCGATGGTGAACGGAAGAGAAAGAAGGAAGACAAGCGGCCACAGAACTCTGCTCGAAGCGGCGGCCGTCGCAGCGCGGCGGTCGCAAGGAGCAGAGGTAGTACGAAGAGGCAGGGAGGCGAGAGCGAGAATGATGTCCGCCGCCTCCCTCGCCCCAATTTATAAGCCTCGTTTCAAACGTGGGGGCATCTTTTGTGCTCGCCTTTCCCACTTCCCCGCAATAAGTGCAGACGTACGCGCGCAATAACTGCATGGGAAAGAGCAACCGACTTGCAGACGCCGTAATAAATCCGCGCGCATAGGTCAAGGAACGCGCGGCGGCGGGCCCCAGCGCGTCGCCCAGTCCTGTCGCGCGCGTGGCCTGTCAGGCCCCTCTGACTTCCAGGCGCCATGTGGCGCCTGCACGAAGCCCGAGGGATTGCCCCAAGATTCGACGGACCCTTCGGTTTCCCGCCACTGCCAGGATGCCGCGATCCGGTTTCCGGAAACCGGCACACAGTGGGTGTTGCCGAACCAGGCGGTCACAAGATTCGTCTCTTCAAGTGGGGAAACTGCGAAGGCCCTCCCAACCGAAGACAACAAACCTTCACAGCTCCGGGGACTACTGTCGGGGGGATGAACCCCGGGCAGGCAACGAAACCCGGATCCTTTTTGAAAATAACGAGGCCAGCATCGCCCCTCAAGCCGGCCTGTGCTTGGCCGGGTCGCTCAACCCGGCCAAGCCCCTCAACCCGACCGAGCTCTCTGACTCGGCCAGGCTCCTTGACTCGGCCCCGACAACAAGCTCAAGGCAGACGAACCCGGCACACCAAGACTTCTCCAACAAGCCAGCTCCACCCTTGGTGTGTTCCTTAACCCAGCCACGGGTCAGCTCCCATCCCATCCAGGTCGTACGATGGGACGAGTCTCCATCTACCAAATGATCGAGGCAACAGTGGCCCGCCCATGCCTCTGGTCAGCTGGAACGAGGCAACAGTGCCCCTCACCTACCCGCTGACCAGGGCTGGCGTGGCAATAGTGCCCCCGATGTCAGCAATGACGCCAGCAAGTGGCGACCTGACGGAGCGCCACCGTACCCAACTCAACTCGGCCACTCCTGGCGATCGACAAGACGGTGAACAGTGCCCCTAGTCAAGCAGGGCCCGCTCCTAGGGGAACCCGGCAAACCACAAGCACCCGGCGGGTCCCAGCTCCGGGTCCTCAGACGCTGATGACCCGACCCTACGACCTTGTAACATTACCATTGCACCCCTGGTGGGTTGGCCTATAAAAAACCCAGGAGCTCTCACGCACACAAGCAGGCACATAGTAATCTAGCCAACCGATTGATAGAGCACACAAGGAGAGGGAGCAGCCTAAGCCCTAGCAAGACTTCCTCCTTCCTCCATACAGCTCTAGGAGAAACTCTGTACTATTCCACAACAACTACACTCGGCAGGACTAAGGGTATTATCTCTCCGGAGAGCCCCAAACCTGGGTATGTCTTGCGTCCCGCGCTCGCTCATGCCAACCCCGCCTCTGGAGCCCACCAGTGTCCTCGAGCCTCCTCCTCTCTTTAGCCATCCCATGGCATCTACCGTGCGCCCACCACGGCACGCAACATGGCTGACCTCCAACAGTTCCATGGCCATCTCGTAACTCTCAATCCACGCCTCAGGGCGTAAGTCGGCTGTGTAATTAGGTATCTTGCGAGGTCCTTTGAAATCCTTAGGTAGACGCTCATTACGTAGAGCTGGCACCAAGCATGGTACACCCCTGGTTCGTAGAGGTCAGAACCGCCTCCACCGAAGCCGTCGGATAAACCAGAAGCTGTTGTTGAACCGACTGTTGAGCCGGTTGTTCCGCTTCTCGACGTGCCATGTCCTGATTGACCAAACCATGAGCACCATCATGCGCCGGGTCATGCCCACGCGGCTGGTTACGGCGCTGGTCATTGCTTGAAACGGCTGGTGAGTCCATGTGTTTGCTATAGCTCTGGCTTGGGCGAGGGGTCGAGTGGATGCGGTCTCGACTGTAAGAATACGCCTCCTGATGTACCAATGCTGTTTGAAGAAGCTCATTAGCCCTCCGTGTTTCAACCTCCGTGGGAGAATCGCCTTCAACTGGGAGAGCCACCAAACGTGTCGCCGCGGCGATCATATTATCCAAAGGATTAGAATAATGACCTGGTGGTGTCTGTACGTACTGAGGCAGAGTATTATTCAGACAAGGTGGCTCCGTCGTGCGCGGTTGACCCGGCGCTCCAGCCCCAGGCTCTTCAACCCGGTTCACCTCTGGTTGGTTACTGGTCCCTGCTCCAGGCGTGCAAAAGAGGTTTCTCGCCTCATAAACCGGATGTAGATGAGACTTGTGCCTCCTCCTCATGATTTCATTTGAAGCGTTTTGATCCATCATAAGCCGGAAGGTCTCTGACTGAATCCACTGCACCTGAGCATCCAGTGCAGCCTGTTCCGCGGCCATCCTGGTATTCTTTGCATTCTGCCCCTCCCTGGTTTGTGCTATCTCATCTCCCAGCTTTGCAACTTCCGCGCTGTGCTGAACTTGATTCACCGGGTTAACTTCGGCTGTCAACAAAGTTGTTAAATTATCTAACAATTCAGTCAAAACATGAGCCAGCGGGCGCCCCGGGCCTCCTGCCCCAGCTGCCATCGCCACTGCTGACCCGAAAGTCATCACCGCTGCAGTCGTTGAATTCTGCACTGGCTGCGTACCGACCATGAAGATTGCAACCCTATTCAGTAGCTCATAGGGGTCCAGAATATTGTCACCATCAAAACAGCCCCCAAGCCTGCCGTCTTGCAGTTGATACAATGAAGTAGTCTCACCCGTGGACGACTCATCGTCAGAATAGATGGCTGTCTCACCACCTGACATGGATCCTTCATCAAATTCCCTCCCATGGATGAATCCCATGATGGCACGTTTCACGATGGGCTAAGCTCGGGCAGGTCATGCACGCTGAGCCATCTCGATGATGTCAGTGCAGATGTCCGGCTTAGGGCCCGGCTCGCCGATCTTGCCGATGAAGACGTGAATTCCGCCAAAGGGGACCCGGTACCCGTACTCAATTGAGCCGTCCTCGGGGCCCCAGCCTGCATCGTCGATATAGAGTTTGCCGCGATGACTCTTGGTCATCCGGCCCATAGCGTATCCCTTGATCCCTTCGAAGCTGCCCTTTAAGAACCGCCGTGCGCTGGCCCCATGGTGGGTGCCAACTGTCGTGGAATAGTCATGGCAGATGTCCTAGTGTGAGGACTTAATCATGGAGCCATCACAACTAGGTTAGCTTAAAGGGGTTAAACGAGACGAAGGACACAGGAGTTTATACTGGTTCGGCCCCTTGCGGTGAAGGTAAAGGCCTAGTCCAGTTTGAGGTGGTATTGCTTATGTCTCGATTACCAAGGAGTGAATATGCTTGACCTAGCTTTCGATCTCTTATTTCTTGCCCTGAACCACCGCCGGGTCATCCCTTTATATACACACGTTGATGCCCAGCGGCTCATAGAGTCCCCGTCGGCTCATAAACAACGTGTCTGACTCGATGACTAACTATCCTTGCCTTACAATATAAGTCATACACATACGACGGTTTACCCTATGGGCCTTGAGTCGCTCTTGGGCCTTCGCCCCATGAACCACCATCTTCAATATCCTCATGGACTTCATATTGATGAACTGCCATAGGTATAACCCGGCCCCTCCTGGGCGGGTCATGCCTAATAGTTATATCCACAACAATGAGTGTTGCCGAAATTCTTGAATTGCGTAGAGTATGCATTGTATGCTACAACATTTGTTGACGGCACATGTGTTCCTATAAATTTTTCACTTATTCGGCTATGACCATGAAGATGCAGGGCCGAATTATGAACATCTATAGTTGTATATGGTGCCAAAAAATTACTAACATGAGGTGTAGCATATGACGGTTGAGAGTAACTGGCCGAATAGCTAGTAGTAGCATGGCCAATTCTCCCATCCATCAGCAAGGTTCGATTCACATATTGCAAATTAGTTGCCGATGAATAAAAATGTGAAACACTTTCTTGTATGCTATTGGAAATTTTAACATGAGGTGTTTCAAATTGATTAACCAAACTCATCATGTTGTTCATCGGCATATGGATTTGTGGGGTTGCCGATGCATGAAAGTTTGGATACATATGTTGTACGTTGCTAAAACCATAAGAATTTGAAGCATGAAGATTGTTTTGCATCGGCCCATGCACATAATTAGATGCATGATTGATAAAATTAGGGCTAGCCGATACATTATGCTCATTAGGTGATCTAGCAACAACATATGGATTATTTGCATCCACAAAGGGGAATTGGATATTCATATTACCTTTGTAGATTGCAGCAACTTGATGATGATCTCTTCGTAACAAGAACGGGTTGGAGACCGTTCAAAGCTTCGTCCCCAGTAGAATCGCCAAAAAGTGTGTTCGCACATGAACATGTCACGTGTACCCTCGACACTGGGGGTGATGCACTGCAGCTCACGTCGAAGGAGACTCGTCCGAAAGCACGGTACGCAAGCAATCCGACGGGCGCTTTTGTAGACCCGAAACCCCACATGCTCGGGAGGTACCCTGTCAGGGCGTGCGGCGGCTATGGGCTGCCCTAGGTCGACCTGATCGCCCCTAGGGCCTCGTGGATCGCCGCACTGTAACAATAAGAACGGACGAAGAACAAGGAAGAAGAAGAACAAGGGAGAGAGATAAAAGTAAAGATAAAAAGTGGTATATGAATTGATCGATTATGTGTTGTTCAATCGACCGCCACCCCTTAGGTATATAAGAGGCGGCTGGACTTCCCGTGCAAGGAAAAAGCTTGGATTCACGTCCAAAACCCTAGTCAAATTCGGATTGGTTTTTTCCGAACTTTCCAAAACTGTTCAGTTTAAACTGGTTGCACCTTGCGGGTATTTTTTGTGGTAGTAAACGACCTCAGATGCAAACGAGTCCAAAAGCAGTCTTGTCCGTTTCGACGAGACGAACAACTTTCATGTTGAACGTTTTTTGATCAGCGGTCATCTTGAGGGTCAAATAACTCGCGCAAAATATCTGTTTGCTCGCGCTACCCATCAGACATCACGTCTGGTGAGGCGCGCCATATTTCGCCTCCTGACAGGGCTGCATTCCGATAGCTCTAATTTTTGCATACAAATTTAGATTGGGATGATTTTTATATCAAAATCAATCATTTTGATGAGACGAAGACAATTCGTGCAGATCATTTTTCTATACGAGGCAGCCTTGAGGGCGTAATAAGCTGAATAGTGTTTTGGATACAAAATCTCAGTACTTCGAACATAACTTCGGCCTTAGAGATGAGACCGGATGGCTATGGCCCAAATATAAAAGTTTCATTTTGACGATACGAAACTTTGTCACATTGAGCACTTTTCCATTTGAGGTCTTCTTAATTATGCTTTTGGCCATGCCAAAATCTGGTGTCAACAGGCGCCCCCCCCTTCCTTCCCTTCCCCCTCTTCCTTCCTCCTTTCCCCTACTTTCCTTTTTGGAAACCTACTAGGAATCCTACTTGGGACGCGTCCCATGAGGGCCGGCCGACTTCCCCCTTCCTCCTTTATATACGGGGGCAGGGGCACCCTAGAACACACAAGTTGATTGTTTAGCCGTGTGCGGTGTCCCCCTTCACAAATTTCCACCTCGGTCATATTGTCATAGTGCTTAGGCGAAGCCCTACGCCGGTAACTTCATCATCACCATCAAAACGCCGTCGTGCTGACGAAACTCTCCCTCGGCCTCAACTGGATCAAGAGTACGAGGGACGTCATCGAGCTGAACGTGTGCTGAACGCGGAGGCGTCGTACGTTCGGTGCTTGGATTGGTTGGATCACGAAGACGTTCGACTACATCAACCACGTTAACTAAACGATTCCACTTTCGGTGATACATGGACACACTCTCCCCTCTTGCTGCTATGCATCACCTAGATAGATCTTGCGTGATCGTAGGATTTTTTTTTTGAAATTACTGCGTTCCCCAACAAAAGTGTCATTATGGAGTGGATACAGGACACCTTCTTGGGAAACACTATAAACAACTTGCTCACCAACATTACTAATGGGAATCTGTTCCTCAAGCTTGCTGTGATCCATATTAACATCTGTTGGGCTTGGATCAGTAGACTTTCTGACAATGATGTTCAGAATCTTCTTATCAACAAATAAGTCTAGCATTTCCTCTAGTGCCTCCTCACTATCCAGGACCTCCACCCCCTCCAAGCCCTTTCCCTCTTCCTTTACGTAAGTCAAAAAAGCCTCCATTCCATAACCCTCCAACTCAGCAAATGCTAATATGGTCAGATAACTGATATCTGAAGAAACTGAATACTTTCTCTCCATATTATCTGTTCCTTGGAAATGCAGCCTCATGTCCCAAATCTCTTCATCTAAGCTGTAGGAGATTAAATTGACAAACATTACTAAATGCACTGAAGCTTAAAACAATGACCAAATGCACTGAACTTTACTAAAATGCAGTAGCATGCCAACAAACAATTACACTGCTCATTCCCAATACTGCACTATCTTCTAAACCTAACTAAAGTACTTTTTTCCTAACCAAAACTATCATCTTCTAACCCTAATTTTCAAATCTCAACTAAAAATGTAACTGGTACTAAAATTTCTTACCTCACTCCACCAAACGCGGACTCCCACCTGTGGCCGCTATCTGGATCCGCGTGGATACACTTCGCCACTGCCCTAGCCGCACGGACTTCTGGATCTGAGCTCTCCGGATGCACCTGGGCCTCGGGCGGTGATGGCCGCGACCACCACTACGCTGGGAAGCTAGAGCTTCCTAGCCATGCCTGAACCTCTGAATGTCCACCGTCCTCATCGCCGGTGACGCCTTGTCTCAAAAGCTCGCCGCCAACGGCATTTCGCTGCGGCGCCCCATCGCCAACCTAGGTCACTGCGGGAGGAGAGTGAGAGTGAGATGGAGTGCGACCGACCGGGTGCTTTGGTTCCGACCGGACGACACAGGCTAACGGCCGTCGACGGCCATGCCATGAGCGCGCGTGGCCACGTGCCCTGACATGTGGGTCCAGGCGGTCAGAAAAACGGTTAAATCGCTAGTCACGGGCGTTTTGGGTTTTTTGAAACAGCGGACCACGCGACTGGTAGGTTTTTGAGAAAATTTTAAATCCGGTAGTTTTTTGGAACCCTAGCTTGTAAACTAGTAGTTTTATGCTATTTACTCGAGGAGAAATTACAAGAAACTTGTTGTGGCAGCAGCACTAGCTGTGGATGGATCTTTTGGGGGCTTCGGGGAGGCATCCAACCAGGAGAGTCGTCAATCAGAGGAGCGGGACTGCGCTACGGGAGGCTTGCCGACGCAGAAACCTGGCTCCTGGGAGCGACGGAGGGAGAGGGTCGCCGCCGCTGCCCGGCGTGGGCGCGTGGCTGCCGTCGTTGGCCGGCGCCGCCGTCAGGAGTCAGCTAGGGTTGGGAATGGACTGGCCGACTGGCAGGGAGTGCGATTCGCTCGGGCGGACTGGCCGACTGGCAGGGAGTGCGATCCGCTTGGGCGGAAGTGCGATCCGCTCGTTCGTGTCGAGTGTGGCATGGAATGGACCTATGGACGCAGAGACTGAGAGCATCTCCAGCCGTTCGGCCCCCCAGGGCGCTGAAAAAGAGCGGCCTGGGGGCGAACCGGCGCTAGATTGGCCCCTGGGGTTCGATTCGCTCCCGGTCATAGGCCCACGGTCGACACGGGTTCGGCGAAGTTCATTTCAATTTTTTTGCAAACTCGGCGACTTTTGCAGGAACTAGGCCAAATTTCGTCCAAATTTGTACAAAAACTTAAAAACATGCAAGAACTACGCCTAAAATAAACTTAAAAACAAACTAAGAAGTCTAGCCGTCGTCGCCGTCGCCGTCGTCTACATGCCGAGAAGCCTGTAGAAGCGGGTGTAGTCATCACCGCCGCCGCCGTCGTTGTCGTCGTCGTCGCGTGCCTCGCCTGCGGCGTCCCTGCTGCAACCCTGGCCGGGGTCGCCGACACGTGGCGGGGCGCTTGACGGCCCGACCTCGCCCTCGTCGTCGTTGTCGATGACGATAACGCTGCCCTCCTCGGTGCGGTGGCGGGCCTGAAGCTCCTTCCACGCCCAGCGCTGGTGGCGCACCTGCTCGCGGACGTAGTCCTTCGCCCATTTGACGGCGGACTCGTCGTCAGGGGCCACCATGCCGGCGTGCTTCGACTTCACAGGGAGCAACCCCGGCTCGGACTTCGGCCGTCGCAGGCGCAGGGAGCGCCTCGTCGGTGCCGTCGCAGGCGAGGGCTCGTTGATGACGAGGGCGCCGTTGCGAGCCCGACACCTGAGCGGTGTCTCCTCCGGCTCGGGCTTGACGGGGCGGAGGGCCGGTGAGCCGGAGCCCGACGACGAGGACGACCCCGGCTCCATTCGCCACGGCATCCAGGAACTGCCACGGCGGCGAGAGAAGGAGGACCGCGTCGGGTACTCCAGCCGCGTCACATTATCGGTCTCGATGTGGTCGAGGACGGCGTCGAGTGTGCGGCCGGGGATGCCCCACCACTCACTCCGTCCTTCGGAGTTGAGGCGGCCGCGGGGGATGATGCCGTTGACGGAGGCGATCTGCTCCTCGCGGCGGCGCTCAAAGAACAGCATCCACAGAGTTCCACTGTCGGGCGCGTACCTCGGCTCGTTCCGCCGCTCCTCCGTCAGCGAGGAGCGGACGCGGGCGATCTCTGCCCGCCGTGCCGCCCCTTCGGGTACCAGCGACATCGGGACGCCGTCAGCGCTCAGTCTCCACACCCCCGACACGCGCATGTCGGGGGGCGACGGGTACTCGGCCTCGTACAGAAGGCGCGCCTCCGGCTCCTGGAGGTGTCTACGGCCGAAGCCGTTCACCGCTGCGTCGTCGCGTAGGAATCTCTCGGCCATGCTTTCGCTCGTCGGCGGGGAGGGGAGTGGCGGGGAGCTCGCCGGCGGGAA
>NC_041385.1:630325320-630343847 GCF_002162155.2 Triticum dicoccoides
TGGCGCTCACCGGCGGGGAGGGGCACCTTTTATAGCCGAAGCGGGGCGGCATGCGGGAGGACCTGTGTCGGGAGCGGGCGGGACACGCGTCGGCGGCGTCTTCACTGCGCCGCCCGTGAGGCATCAATGGAGGCTGACCAGTGCGGCAGCGCGGCAGCCTTCGCATTGATTCCCGTGGGAACCAAGGCGATGAGGGCGACGAAGCGGCCGTCTCGCTGACTCGGCGGGTCCGCGGCTGTTTCGCGCCAAAACACTCGCCCCGGTGCGTCGGGTTTGGCCTGGGTCCGCCGGTGCTGATTTCGGTCCAAGCCGGTAAAAAACGGGCTCCTGGAACGCGAATGAGCCGTTTTTTCGGCGTCGGCCTGAAAAATCGCCTGGGAAGGCCGTGTTGAGGGGGCGGTTGCATATGCTCAAACGGGTGGGCTGCCCTGCCGCTTTGTGCTTCATTCTCCTTTCTTTTTTGGATGGATTTGGAGGGAAGCCGCGTCTTCCTCCTTTCACTCCGGAAAACCCCACTGCTCTCCGTCTCGCTCTAAAGAAAAGAAACCCTACCCCGTCGCTGCTGCCGGGCGGCCGCCACCCACACCGTGCCCCGTCCGGCCGTCCCCGTTCGGGCTCTCGGCTTTCGCTCTACCCAGCAGGCCGGCAACCTTCCCCTTCCGTCTCCTTCGTTGCTTCCCCAAGCAATTACCCCGGCTGGTGTCGACCCCCTTCGATCTCGAGGAGGAGCAACCCCGGCGCCCTGCGCCCTTCGGCATTCCGCCTCAGCAGCAGCAGCAACAAAGGTATCCCACATCTCAGACCCTCCCAATTCCCAGATCCCAATTTTCATCTTGTTAATGCCGAAAAGAGATGCCTCTTATGTGTTTATCAAATGCTGAAATACAAAGAAATGCATTTGTCTCTTTTCTGTTGCTGCTGACCTCAAACATATAGCCATTTGCCTGGATTGAAACATGATCTTCAGTTCCATGGATATAGCCATTTGCCCTGGTTCGAGACTTTCAGCCCGTTAACTGATAACACCGTAACTTGAAAACTATACATGCGTTTGTTTCACATGGCCTGTAATTAGGTCCCATGTAATCGGTTTACATCACAGCTCATGGTCAATACCGCCCACTCCCCAGCTGAATCGAAAACCGTTATTTAGGTTCTCCCACGCAGATCTTGTATGCCTGGCAATTTACATGTGCAATTCTGATCTTTTTCATCCATTTGTTTTGGATTTGGATCCATTACTTCCAATTTTCAAGGTAATGCAGAGTTGCTGTTCAACAACAACAACAACAACAACAAAGCCTTTAGTCCCAAACAAGTTGGGGTAGGCTAGAGGTGAAACCCATAAGATCTCGCAACCAACTCATGGCTCTGGCACATGGATAGCAAGCTTCCACGCACCCCTGTCCATAGCTAGCTCTTTGTCGATACTCCAATCCTTCAGGTCTCTCTTAACGGACTCCTCCCATGTCAAAATCGGTCGACCCCGCCCTCTCTTGACATTCTCCGCACGCTTTAGCCGTCCGCTATGCACTGGAGCTTCTGGAGGCCTGCGCTGAATATGCCCAAACCATCTCAAACGATGTTGGACAAGCTTCTCCTCAATTGGTGCTACCCCAACTCTATCTCGTATATCATCATTCCGGACTCGATCCTTCCTCGTGTGGCCACACATCCATCTCAACATACGCATCTCCGCCACACCTAACTGTTGAACATGTCGCCTTTTAGTCGGCCAACACTCCGCGCCATACAACATTGCGGGTCGAACCGCCGTCCTGTAGAACTTGCCTTTTAGCTTTTGTGGCACTCTCTTGTCACAGAGAATGCCAGAAGCTTGGCGCCACTTCATCCATCCGGCTTTGATTCGATGGTTCACATCTTCATCAATACCCCCATCCTCCTGCAACATTGACCCCAAATACCGAAAGGTGTCCTTCGCAGAGTTGCTGTTCAGAAAAGATTTTTCCTAACTGTGTTCTAAACCAAACATTGCACTGTACTTGTATACCGTAACATTGCAAAGCTAACAAAGTTGAGTTTTTCCCACTCCTTTTCCATTACCAGCTTATTCTGATTCAACTACCATTTTTTGTTCACCCGCAAAAAAAAAACACTACCATTTTTGTTACGATTTCTTATGAGTTATGAAAACAAAGCTTGACTTTTGTTACCTTGAAACTGTTTTTTTTCCTTAGTTTCTCGCCCGGGGCGTCAGCCAGTCCTGGCTCTACAGATGGGCGCCGCCGCAGGAGCTCTGCGAAAGACGGTGGTGGACGGTTCCGGGGATGAGGAGGAAGAGGAGCAGCAGTGCCGCATCTGCCGCCACCCCGCCGAGCCGGAGCGCCCCCTGTGCCACCCCTGTGCCTGCCGTGGCAGCATCCGCTTTGTCCATGACGACTGCCAGCTCCAGCGGCTCTCCACCACCCGCCAGCGCCGCTGCGAGGTACCTATCACCCTCTCGTCCTCCCCTGCCTAGGGTTTCCACCCTCTCCACTACCTGTCAACGCCTGCGCCCGCGAGTTCAGCTGCCCGCTGCTATGCTCTAGCTAGGTGAGACCTCCAGCAACAGCAACATACAAGTAGGCTTGCCACTGAATAATTTTGTTGGCAAACTTTTTTTAAGCTGAACAGCAAACACATGTAAGAAAAGGCCAATATACAATACTGCTTAGTTTGCACTGTATCGATTTAAAAAGTGATCAGCCTAGAACAAAAAAATTACAGGTACCTGCCTCATATGCGAGTTCCTGAACAAACAAAAGAGAAAACTGCAAATGCCTGAAGAATATAGCACCATGACTTTGCATACTAGCTGCTACACACATCCAGATTTTACTATGAATTATTACTATAAGCGGGCTCGCTGAAGTCCATGTCCGCCTGCATCCTGAGGCTGAAGCACTGTGAAGAAATTGCCCCTTTAAATCCTCTTTTCTTTTCTTTCTTGACCCGGCAGATCCTCTTACCTTTATGTAAATGGGGCCAACTAACAAGTGCTGAACTTTGACTGATCAGGTGTGCGGACAGGAGATCTCCATCCGCCCCATCCACGGCGCGGATGCCTCAGCCCTGGCAAGGCTTGCCAGTCTCATCACTGTTGTGCCTCATCCTGACAGTCAAGGTTGCCTGGGAGCTCACCAGCCTGCACCTATGGTGCCTCGCCCTCGCCAGGAGCTGCGCCGAGGCCTTCCGTCTGCTCTCCGTCTGCCCCTTTGAACCCCCCGTCCTTGCTCAACTGGCGCTCCGGGCTGAACGCGTGTTTCACGCAAAGTACGGGGGACGTCGGAGCCGCTGCCAGGTCGCCGTGCTGCGCCTCCTTCAGTTTTCCGTGGCGGTATGCTTACTCTCCTTGCTCCTCAACCAGTCGTATATCTGCTGATACTCTATTAATATTGTGGTTTTGATACTACAATGACGTGGTCCTACATTCTTCCCATACTAGTAAAGCACCAATTAACGTGCCTGTGTTCTCTACTACTCCCTCAGTCACTGTTATAAGATGTTTTAACTTTTTTCTGAATCGTTTTACTGTGTTTGTTCACTCATTTCAGTCTGTATCTAGGGGGTGTTTGGATTGAGGCCTATCAGGCAGCTATTAACTCAGGCAGAGATCTGAGCCTCAGGCTTCAAAATCGGACGCCTGAGAATCATGCCTGACTCAGGCTGCTTTTTGTGGAAGTGATCCAAACAGCCCGCTAGTCTATATTGAAATGTCCAAAATCTTATAATAGTGAACTGAGGGAGTAGCATTTAGCACATCTTATTGCCATGGTTTCCCACATTGGTTTAAGGTTACATGTTATGGCTAGAGATTGCCAAAGGTCAATGGTGTCCATATTGAAGAAACCTGTATGAGTTGTTGTATAAGTAAGATGATACTCATTTCCTTGCTCTGTGTTCTGCCCTGCAATTGTGCCTACTGCCAATTAATCGGTACTGATAAATACATTGATAAGAGGAGCATTCCCAAATTTAGGTGCAGTATAATCTTCTGGTTATTTTGACAGGGAAGCCGTAGGGGTGCCCCCGACAGTAAATGTTAGACAAAATTGTATATACAGTAGAAAAAGATAGAAGGTGGGCTGGGGTAATGTGCAGCATGGTAGGGACCTAAACAAGGGAGTTTAGCCTAGAGATAAAAGGGCCAGCACGCTCAGCAGAGTCTGAAAGTCTGTCTGCACAACTGATAGTGTCTTAACTTGTTCTTTTTGGTGCTTTCCCATTGTGCTAATGCAGTGTTTTTTAGGCTAATCCTAACCGGGCTTTTACAAGGTTTTGGCTTAGTTCCATGCTTTTGGAATGGATGCTTTACATTTCTTTTTCTGCTTGTCATTTTACATGTCTCTACAAAATTCTAACATATGCCTATCTAATCAGGTGACAATGGTTGACATGGTTCTGGCCTGTACATCTGCATTTATCCCTTTCACACTTGGAAGGATAATCCTATTCTGCACAGGTGAATTCGACTCTTTTGCTGCAACACCCTCTGTCCTCCTAGTCGGATATGGGTTTATCTTCTCGCTGGCGCTGGGTGCCACTTTCGCTTGGCTTCTTCATACTACTGGGTAAACCCTGTAGTTTTGTTTAATTTTCTAATATAGTCTAATTTTCACTTTAATTCCAAGATGTGTGTCTTCTTCCAAATTATAGTTGACATAATAGAAACCTTTTTTCTTTTTAATATATTTGCCAGGGGCGTCTTCCCAGACTCGCCAGGGGCTTCCGCGCGCTCTGCCATCTACCGGAGCTGGCCTGGGACTTCTGCGTCTATGACCTTGATAAGTATGCTGTGGATGAGCCTATTGTCATTGGGCAGAGGTTGGAAGACCTTGCCGACGGTAGGTGAAGGCGGGGAACTCTGTTTCCAGTAGTTGGTAGGACCAGGGATCTGGTGATATATACAGTATATATATAGCATGGATATATAGGCCACGTTATTGAGATGATGCTAGGCATATACATTTCTGGTGAAACTTGTAGATGTGGATGCAGTTTCCCATGTGGAAGTTACCGTAGGTTATATCGGTCGGTCGGTTCGACAGTGTCGTTCCTTCTTGGTTGAACTGAACTGATGTTCGTAAATTTCTGCCCCTTTTTTCTGTGGACCACTGGCAGGATAGGCTGAGGAGAAACGAGATGATGCTGGTTGCCTTTCTTAATTTTTGCAATTCCTTTCAGTTTCACTGGATGACTTTAGGTGCATGCCAGATATACTTGTTTGTTTTGGCAGAGTAGCCACTAAATGCTTCAGGCAATCAGCTTAGAATTTCTCGCGAGTTTGGGGAAGTTTTATCTTGGAGCCTGTTTTGCCAAGATGTCGGCAATCAGCTCAGAATTTCTCGCGAGTTTGGGGAAGTTTATCTTGAGCCTCCAAGATGTCACAAATTCAGCATGGAAATTTGTTTTTTATATGCGGCTCTGTTATCACTCAGATATGTTGGGAATGTGAGCAAAGTGTACCCTACACAATTTTTGGCTGACCAAAAAATCAGGGTTTGTTTGGATGATTGCCAACTTTTTAGCATGCTGGGTACAACATGGCGTCGTTGCAAACTAAAGACCCAAACGAGGGAATTGTGCGTCGTAGGAGTCGTTCGGGTGTAAAACTAAGTGCCTGTTCGGTTCCTCGACTGCGCTCCTGGAGCAGAGCAGGCTGCAGCTCATTTTCTCGGAGCAGCTCAAACCGAGCTCCACAGCTCCCCAGAGTGGAGCGGAGTGGAGAGATTCCGTAACAGAGCCCTGTTCGGTTCCTCGACTGCCCTCCTGGAGCAGAGCAGGCTGCAGCTCATTTTCTCGGAGCGGCTCAAACCGAGCTCCACAGCTCCCCAGAGTGGAGCAGAGTGGAGAAATTCCGAACAGAGCCTAAATATGTAACTTTTGCCAAATACATTTTCCCTTTAGAAAAATGTTCATGAAGATTGCCGTGGAACATAAAAATCATCAGAGAGAGAATATTCTGCCGGCCCTGTATACTCTGTAGCTCCATTGTCAATCTGCTACGCATTGGCCAACTCAAATACAGTTCAGACTGAAGTGTCAAAAGCATCCAAATTTCACTCTCAGGAAGATCAGCTAACAAACGATTGCAATCCGGCAGCTTCCAAACTATACTAAGTATATCAATAATATTGGTATATCAACAAGTCAATTTGCCTGAAAGCCTGTACTTGTGCTAGAAATGTATCTGGTAATCAGGCAATAATGACTTACTTCAGGAGAAAAAACATAGTTCAGAGAACAAACACACTAATAAAGGCAGATAGCTCAGTAACACACGATCAATATCACGGTGCTAATCTGGAACACTGGATCTTACTGTTGATTCCAAGTTCACAAACCATGTAGGTCTCTAGGTGCATATTTGCTACTCAGTACATGGCAATGCACGAACAATCACACAGCGGTTCTATGCAAATTCCCAGATCGCCATCAAGTTTCTTCATCGACATACACTAACAGATCTTGCTGTCATATTAGGCATCAAGATGTTAATCAATGTTCTCTTCTCACTGTACAAATGAAATTGTTTGCACATAAAGTGACAACTGGGCACAAAGCAAAACTGGGACTTGGCAAAATGACAGCAGTGATTGAATTCGCCTAGTTTGCAACACAAGCAATCCAAATTACCCCTGGTCTCACCGGCAACATTTGAAGCTAAAAGAAATAAGCAGAAGTGAAGATTTACCACAGTACATAGACAAATATAAGTTAAATCCTGCATCTGTATAGTATGATCAACATCACAAGGAGGAGAAATTGAGCAGGTAGTGCTGCATTTCCTGTCATCATGTATCCCCTCGCAACACTCTAGAGCTCGAACTCCTCCTCACGGAGAGCCATCTCCGCAGCCTCCTCCTCATCGTCATCCAGAGCAAAGTACTGGTTCCTCTCAGCCGGCTTGAACATGTAGAACATGAACATGTAGAATGCCATGGTGGCCACCTCCTCTGCCGCAACACTCACCCATCTGTACTTGTAGTTGGTGATTGTCTTGAGCGCATAGACAATGATCCTTGTGAAGTACAAGTATCCAATCACGACGACGTAGAACTGGCGGAAGAGCGTGAGCTTGGCGAGGGTTCGGGCAGCCTTGCCATCTGTCTTGGATGACTCTCGCAGCGATCGCATCGACCACACAACTGGGAAGAGCACCGCGCAGCAGCAGGCTACATCAACAAACAAGAAGATCTGGTTCCATGTCACCCATGCTTGCAAGTATTGCCCGGTCTCACCAACGACAGCTGCAGCAATGTTAGCTGCAACCTGCAACGGGATCACCACCATGAGCACCTTCTTCTCCTTGTCCTGCAGGAAGGGCTTGAGGAACGACCACCCGGTACCAATCAGCGCGATCACCGCGAACAAGATCACACCCTTAACAAGCTGGAAGAGATAGAACATGACGTCCCACCCATGGGAAGATCCAGCGACGCGGATGTAGTGCTGGTCCTCGGCGGCCGAGATGCAGTAGAGCATACGGGCGAGGAGCAGGCAGGACATGAGGTGGTGGATGCGGTGCGCCGAGAGGCGGTTGTGGTAGAGGGTGAGGTAGAGCCAGGCGGCCAGGAAGGCGACGTAGCCGAGCGCGAAAAAGGCGTAGATCGTCGGGACGGGGGCCTGGCCGACGGAGAGGTAGTCCTTGGAGCCGTCCGGGTTGGTGTTGTACATGTCGGTGCGTACCTCCATGGTGACGGCGGTCTCGGGCGCGCAGTTGGCGAAGAAGAGGCTGTACTCGTCGGGGTGGGAGACGGGGAAGGTCTTCTTGTAGTTGCCGCTGGCGTCGAGGTCGGCGAAGGTGAAGAGCGGGATGACGTAGCGGCTGGCGAGGACGCAGCCCGTGTTGGGGTCGGGGTTGGGGTTCAGATCCGTGGGCGGCGGCTGCTCGTAGATGGCCTCGAAGAGGGCCTCGTCGGAGAGGAGGAAGAAGCCGAGCTGCGCGGGGTCCGGCTTGGCGAGCTTGGAGACGGCCTTGGCGCCGGTGAGCGCGATGGAGACGGACCCGCGGTGCGAGAAGCCGAACTTCTCGAAGAGGATGGTCCCGCGGGAGTCATCCTTGAAGGACTCCTGCTTGATCTCCGCCGCGGCCGGGCGGAGCACGGCCCCGGCCACCGCGAGGAGGAGGAGCAGGCGGCGCGCGGCATCGGCGGGCGCCATCGCGGCGAGATCTGGTTGGGGGGAGGGGGGGAGCAGGCCGGGTCGTGGAGGTGCGCGTATTGGCCAGGCGCGTCTGGTAGACTTTCACTTGGGCTCAGCTTATGGAGACGGGATAGCGGGCGAACGAGCCGTTGGATCCGCCTCGAGATTGGTGAGAACGCCGTGGGGGAGACTTTGACCGGCGACTCTTAGCCGGGAAGGAGTTTCGCGGTTCGGCTGGAGCGTTGGAGCGTTGGATTCTCATCGAACGGACCGATAAGATGTGTCGAGCGCGTAGACGCAGCCCGTGACAGAGAAGTCTTTGTAACAGGGGAGATCGTCGCAGCGTCTCGCCGGGTCAAGCAAGTTCGGCACGGTCGTCGCCGTCGTCGAGGGGCTAAATACGCAGAGCGACGTGCTGATCGACGGACGCACTTGATTGGCGTGCAGAAGCAGGAAAGTTGTTAACCGCCAGAATGGAAATATTCGCCGAAAAATAGATGGTAGGAAAAGGTGCACTGCTACTGCTAGCGTGAGCGGTGGTGACAGTGACATCCTACTACTTCTGAAATGGTGCGATCCTTGTTGGCTTCGCCCGGAATGGCGCCGCGAAGTTTCTGAGGTTTCTAGGGAGCGAAAAGGGGACACGGCAACAACCGACCAAGCAGAACCGAACAGCTCTGCTCGGCGGAACCGTGCACGACCGTTCCTCTTTTTTCCTTTTACGCTGCGGAAAGTGTCTCGCCGTCTCGTTGCTGTCCAGAGTAGAGCAGGGTTCATCACGCGTGCATCGTGTAATGTCGCGACTCGCGAAGCGCACCGAGCGGCACGGCTGGCCGGCGGATCATGCCGCAGCACCAGCGCGCTCCTCCCACGGCACGTACTGGTGTACCCACGTTGCTGCTCATGCACGCATGGGGCGTGCGCCGCTCTGGCTCGACGCCACGTTCGGCGTGGCCAGGTCATCTCCACGAGAACGAGAACGGCGGTCGCATAGGCGCCTGGCGCGCGAGGGGTGCCGGGTGCCACCGAAAGGATTTTTCAAGCATCGTGCCGACGACAGGTTTTTTTTTAGCAACAAGCTAGGCTTTATTCAGTTGTTGGTATTGCTACCAGTATTACAGAAGTATCATGTGGTAGCCCCAACCAAATATGACGGCCATGATCTAACTTTAACTTTACAGAATGCCTAGCTAGTTTATGAGGCTCGAAATTCGAGGCTCTAGATTCAAACTTAAAACAGCAAGAATTAAACGAAGATTGCCATGAAATAATCTCTTTAACAACTGCACCATAATTTTCACCAGACTTGTCTTTAATATGCTTCACCACCTCTTGACAGTCCGCCGCGATCATGAGGTTCTGGAGCCTCAGGTCTTCTGCTAGCGACAGTCCTTCTCTGCATGCCATAGCTTCGAAAGTAGGCGGATCAACAAGCCCTCTAACAACGAGCACCGAGGACCCCAAGTATTGTCCGTTGTTGTTCCTGCACACCGCAGCAATTGTCCCAACTCCACGAAAAAAAGCAGCGTCCACGTTTATCTTTGCATAATCACCAGTAGCCGGAATCCATCTCCTAGGTACAGCCGTAACTGGGGTGTTCATACGGCTTGGTATGGAATTCTTCTCCTCATCCAACTCTGATATAAAATGAGTGATGAACATGTATGTGGAAAGAGGGCTTTGATTCAGCCCTTCATGGATCAGCTTCCGCCTCGCCCACCATATGGCCCATAGGGTAACTGCTACCTTGGTAAACTTGTCATGTGGAAGTTTTTCGATCATAGTAAATAACCATCTCTTTGTGTTATTTTCATTGTTACTCCGCATATCATCAATAAGCTCCTGATCAACCAATGACCAGATACACCGAGCAGCAGTGCACTCAAGCAAACTATGCCGCCAAGAATCCGGAGTTCCACAAATGGCACAAGAGCTGCTCGTAGTCATGTTCCGATGCATCCTCACATCTTCCATTGGGATAGATTGACGAGCAAGTCTCCACAAAAAGACCCTGATTTTAGCAGGAACAATAGTATTCCAGAGTCGCTTCCAATCCAACTTCTCCTCCTGGCTATTCGACGCACCCGGGCGTGATTCCAGCCAATCTTCACGCCTCCTCTTAGTTTCAACAATCATACGATAACAAGACCGTACGCTGAACACGCCAGATTTCTCAAACATCCAAGACCAGTAGTGATGAAGTCATGTACCTAGGGTAGGGTCATGGACCTATCTAGGATACCCTACCCAAGGACATCCTTAGAAGAAGCTACCTTCCAGTCGACCAAGAGGGACTTCACTCGACGAACTCAAGGACACTCGACGATGAAGATAGCCACTCGACCATGAAGATAGCCACTCGACCATGAAGCTAACCACTCAACGGCCAGGAGACCTAAAGTCACTCAGCACGCAACGGTCTGTCATTAAGTAGCTTTAATAGTCTTCATGGCAGTTTATGAGGGCGTTACCAGTAACCCCCTGTATTAATGTACCTTAAACCCTGCATAACCGAGGGTCGGAGGGGTCTGGCGAACTCTATATAAGCCACCCCCTCCTCAGTGTAAAGGGTTCGCACCCCTGTAATTCTTATACACAGAAACCAGTCGACCGCCTCCGGGCTCCGAGACGTAGGGTTGTTACTTCCTCTGAGAAGGGCCTGAACTCGTTAAAC
This sequence comes from Triticum dicoccoides, assembly GCF_002162155.2. Taxonomy (NCBI): domain Eukaryota; kingdom Viridiplantae; phylum Streptophyta; class Magnoliopsida; order Poales; family Poaceae; genus Triticum; species Triticum dicoccoides. The sequence goes on from NC_041385.1 coordinate 630,336,140, forward strand.
ACTCGTGTGTACAACTACTCCATAGCTAGGATCTTGCCTCTCCATACCTACCCCCATTCTACTGTCAGACTTAGAACCACGACAGTTGGCGCCCACCGTGGGGCAGGTGTCTTAGCGACTTTTTGGAGAAGTTGCAATTCGTCCGATCGCCTTCATCATGGTTTCTGACGGAGCTCTGGTCGAGGCCGCGAGATCCGTCTCGGTGCGCTCGCTTTCATTGCCGATGACTCCGCTTGGCTCCAGGAGGCACCACTCGACATCGACGCGCTCCCCGTCCGCAGGGCGACGCACTTTCGGGCGTGTATCCGCGGCGTCCTGCTGCGGCAGCCGTCGACCCCATACCGGTCGACTCATGTACCGTCCTCCTTCCCTGTCTCCCGCCAGCGCAAGCGCTCCGGTCGGTCGAGACTTCAGCGATGGGTGAGACACGCAGTGGCTCGCCAATCGGCCACCACCCAAGTCGCGGCAATTGAGCCCGACGAGTCTCTCTACGGCCTGTTCGATCTGTCGACTGGCTCCGTAGAGACTGCATCCGAGTGCGACAGCAGTGATCCAGCGGCGGAGGTCCTAATGGTCCACGGGCCTCGTAGTCCTCCCGGCTTCCCCCGCATCGACGGGATGGACGATGGAGGCGACCCCGCTCAGGCCCATGAAGAATATCAGCCCGAGCCGCTCACTTCTCAGCAAGAGAAGAACTTCGCCGCCGGAACATGGATGCTCTGCATACTCCCATCGCAGGAGAAACTCCTGAGGCTCGTGCTTTGGAAGGGGCGCGTTTGGCCAACTTGGCTGAACGCACTCGACTGGAGAACCTCCAGCAAGCACTCGACGAGCATGCGCGTCAGTGAGTACCCGACTCCAGCCGACGTTAGCTCTTTCCGCAACCGACTCAGGTATACCGAACCCCGATTCAGAATTTGGCAGCTGCAGCCCGCATAGCAGAGTCAATTCAGCCCTCTCAGTCAGAGGCTGGAAGAGGCTTGTTGCAGATCAGGGATTTGCTCCGGACGGCAGGAGATCAGAATTCAGTTGTGTCACAGTCGCGCAACAGGATTCACAGCCGATCCATCGCTGCGAATATTGTTCAGCCGGCTCACAGCCCAAGGTCGCCTCCGAGGCGCGTGGGACGTGAAGCCCGGCGGGAGCATTATGATGACCGATTCGATCGTGATGATAGGCGTCGAGTGCCCACTCCTCCTCCGAGAAGTGGGTCTAACGCCCATCGGCAGCAAGATGACAGGCGCCAGCTCAGTGTTGGGCGGAGAGCTCTGGTCGACCCCAGAGAACCAGGCTTTGACGCGAGATCCATCATCGTGCAAGGTTTGGTCGACCGGAACAGAGCTCATAGAGGTGGCCATGACAGAGATGTGACCACTAGCAGCCGAGTCCATGTTTCAGGTCCAGAATGCTTTAGCAGAGCCATCAGAGCTGCAGTGATACCCCCCAACTTCAGGTTGGCGACTGGGGTAAGTAAGTTCACCGGAGAGTCGAAGCCTGAAACTTGGCTTGAAGACTACCGAGTGGCGGTACAGATTGGTGGTGGTAATGATGAGGTGGCCATGAAGCATTTGCCACTCATGCTAGAGGGTTCGGCCAGAGCGTGGTTGAATCAGTTAGCTCCTAGCAGCATTTACACCTGGGAAGATCTTTCCCGAGTGTTCGTCAGGACGTTCGAGGGAACTTGCAAGCGACCGGCCGGATTGACAGAGCTGCAAGTCTGCGTACAAAAGTCGAGTGAAACATTGAGAGATTACATCCAGAGATGGATCACTTTGCATCATACCGTGGAGAATGTGTCGGACCACCAAGCGGTCTGCGCTTTCAAGGATGGTGTCAAGAACAGAGAGTTGAGCCTGAAGTTTGGTCAAACCGGGGATATGACCCTGAGTCGAATGATGGAGATTGCCACCAAATATGCTAACGGTGAAGAAGAGGACAGGCTTCGGAGTGGCAAGTATAAGCCGAGTCAATCGGAAAAAGGGAACTCCAGTCGGAAGCAGAAGCGGAAGGACGAGCCAGCTGCTCCTGGAGAGGCTCTGGCCGTGACTCAGGGCAAATTCAAAGGGAAGCCCAAAGGATCTTGGAACCCCAAGAAGGTAAAGGATAAAGAAGGAAATGACGTGATGGATCTACCGTGTCACATCCACACGAAGAAAGACGAAGAGGGTAACTTCATCTACCCGAAACATACCACTCGCCAATGTCGGCTCTTAATCTAGCAGTTTTAAGGAAAACAGCCCAAGGACAAGGAGAAGGAGTCGGACAAGGCCGAGGACAAGGAGGACAGTGATAGAGAGTACCCTCATGTCAATTCCACCCTGATGATTTTTGCTGATGTAGAGAGCAAAAGTCGACTGAAAGTGATCAACCGAGAGGTGAATATGGTCGCCCCGGCGACACCAAGCTATCTGAAATGGTCGCAAACTTCCATCACGTTCGACCAGTCCGATCACCCTACTCACATTGCCACCCCTGGGAGGCAAGCGCTGGTGGTCGACCTAGTCGTCCAAGGCACTCGACTGACGAAGGTATTGATGGACGGCGACAGTGGGTTGAATATATTGTATGCAGAGACGCTCAAGGGAATGGGCATTCCGATGTCCAAGCTCAGCTCCAGCAACATGATTTTTCACGGAGTCATCCCTGGAAAGAAGGCTGAGTCACTCGGTCAAATAGCTTTGGATGTAGTGTTCGGCGTCTCGAAGCATTTCTGCAAAGAGAAGCTGACATTCGAAGTCGTGGATTTCCAGAGCGCTTACCACGCTATTTTGGGAAGGCCAGCCTATGCCCGCTTCATGGCTCGACCATGTTATGTGTACCTCAAATTAAAGATGCCTGGCCCCAAAGGAGTGATCACTATCACCGGCAGTCGGAAGAAGGCAGAAGAGTGTTTCTAGAAAGGCTCGAAGATTGCGGATGACCAGATAATAGTGGTAGAGCTGGAAGGATACAAGAAAAATGCATATCCGAGTGATTTGCTGCGGGCCAAGAAGCCTGCCACAGAGTCAGCGTTCCAGTCATCAGGGGAGACGAAGCCAGTTCATATCCACCCGACTGACCCAACGCAGCTCCGACCCATATTTCCACAACACTCGACTCTAAATAGGAAGAAGCGCTCATCCAGTTCCTCCGTGAGAACTGGGACATCTTTGCATGGAAGCCAACTGACATGCCGGGTGTTCCCAGGGGGCTGGCTGAGCATCACCTTAGAGTCGACTCAAAAGCGAAACCTGTTAAAGAACATCTTCGACGGTCCGCTGTTCAGAAGAAAAAAGCCATTGGCGAGGAGGTGGCTCGACTCCTTGCAGCAGAGTTTATCCGAGAGGTGTACCACTCCGAGTGGCTCGCCAATGTCGTCATGGTTCCCAAGAAGGACAACTCGCTTCGCATGTGCATTGATTTCAAACATATCAATCGGGCCTGCCCGAAAGATCATTTTCCTCTCCCTCGCATCGACCAAATTGTCGACTCGACTGCGGGATGCGAGAGATTGTCTTTTTTTAGACGCCTATTCCGGGTATCATCAGATCCGTCTGTATGGACCTGACGAAATCAAAACAGCTTTCATCACTCCATTCGGGTGCTTCTGCTATATCACCATGCCATTCGGTCTCAAGAATGTCGGAGCCACGTTCATGAGAATGATTCAAAAGTGTTTACTCACTCAAATCAGTCGGAATGTGGAAGCGTACATGGATGATATTGTGGTCAAGTCACGAAAGGGTTCCGACCTGTTGACTGACCTAGCTGAAACATTTGCCAATCTCAGGAGGTATGATATCAAGCTCAATCCATCAAAGTGCACATTCGGAGTACCTGGCGGAAAGTTACTCAGTTTTCTCGTTTCAGAACGAGGAATCGATGCTAACCTAGAAAAAGTTGGCACCATACTCCGAATGAAACGCCCTGTGCGTGTGCATGACGTCCAGAAGCTTACTGGATGCTTGGCCGGTTAAGTTGATTCATCTCTCGCCTCGGTGAAAAGGCGTTGCCTCTTTACCGACTGATGAAGAAGGCAGACAAGTTCGAGTGGACTCCAGAAGCTGATGCAGCGTTTGCCGAGCTAAAAGCTCTGCTCTCCACCCAGCCGGTGCTTGCTGCTCCAATCAGCAAAGAGCCTCTGTTGCTTTATATTGCAGCCACATGACAGGTCGTCAGTACAGTACTTACGGTCGAGCGGGAAGAGGAAGGTAAAACCTTCAAAGTTCAGTGCCCAGTGTATTATCTCTCTGAAGTTTTGACTCCATCGAAGCAAAGATATCCTCATTATCAGAAGCTCGTATATGGGATCTACATGACCATGAAGAAGGTTGCTCATTATTTCTCTGATCATGACATTACAGTCGTCAGCGACGCACCATTGTCAGAGATTCTGCACAACAGAGACGCAACTGGTCGAGTGGCTAAATGGGCGATTGAACTCCTTCCCCTTGATATCAAATTTGAAGCAAAGAAAGCCATTAAGTCCCAGGCTATAGCAGATTTCCTTGCCGAGTGGATTGAACAACAGCAGCCGACTCAAGTTCACTCAAAGCATTGGACCATGTTCTTTGATGGGTCTAAGATGTTAAATGGTTCTGGCGCTGGGGTAGTTTTGGTTTCCCCCCGAGGATATAAGCTCATATATGTGCTCCAGATCCACTTCGATTCCTCCAACAATGAAGCAGAATATGAAGCACTTTTGTATGGGTTGCGCATGGCCATTTCACTCGGCGTCCGCCGCCTTATGGTTTATGGCGACTCAGATTTGGTGGTCAATCAAGTGATGAAGGAATGGGACGTTAGAAGCCCAGCCATGACTGGATACTGCAATGCAGTGAGAAAGCTGGAGAAGAAATTCGAGGGATTAGAGCTCCATCACGTTCCCCGAATGAAAAATCAAGCAGCTGATGACTTGGCGAAGATAGGCTCCAAGAGGGAAGCCATTCTGAGTGGCGTGTTTTTGGAGCATCTTCACACACCATCGGTTCAAGAAGATCCTTTCACTGAGGAAGTCCCGCAGCCCAAAAGCGCCTCAGATCCGACTGAAGTCGAGGTCCCAGTTGTGGTCGACTTGATCATGGAAGTGTTGGTCATCACTCCTGATTGGACAGTGCCCTATATCGCCTATATCCTGAGAAAAGAACTCCCCGAGAACGAAGAAGAGGCTCGGGAGATCGTCCGCCGGTCCAAAGCCTTCACCGTTATGAGGGGTAAGTTATACAGAGAGAGTGCGACTGGAGTCAGCCAGAAATGCATAACACCAGAGGAAGGTCGAATGATTCTCGACGACATCTACTCGGGGACCTGTGGCCATCATGCGTCTTCTCGGACCATCGTGGCTAAAGCATACCGAGCTGGTTTTTATTGGCCCAGAGCAAATGAGATGGCGAAAGAGATAGTCGACAAATGTGAAGGATGTCAATTTTACTCCAATATGTCGCACAAACCCGCCTCGGCCTTGAAGACCATTCCACTCGTCTGGCCTTTTGCTGTGTGGGGACTGGATATGGTAGGCCCCTTGAGAACTGGTAGAAGCGGTTTCACCCATGTGCTGGTAGCAGTCGACAAGTTCACCAAGTGGATTGAGGCCAAACCCATCAAGAACCTCGATGCCGGCACTGCTGTCAGCTTTATCAGAGAATTAATATTCAGATATGGAGTCCCGCACAGCATCATCACTGACGACGGGTCAAACTTCGATTCCGAAGAATTCAGAGCTTTCTGCACATCTCAAGGCACACGAGTCGACTATGCTTTAGTCGCCCATCCGCAGTCGAATGGACAGGCAGAACGAGCCAACGGCTTGATTCTCAAAGGGTTGAAACCCCGTTTGATGCGTGATCTCAAGCATGCGGCTGGTGCATGGGTCGATGAACTTCCCTCGGTACTTTGGGGGTTAAGGACCACGCCCAACCGGTCGACTGGAAGAACTCCGTTCTTCTTGGTCTATGGAGCTGAAGCAGTCTTGCCGAGTGACCTTCTCCACAATGCTCCTCGGGTCGAGCTCTACACTGAAGCTGAAGTAGAACAAGCACGACAGGATGCAGTCGACCTTTTAGAGGAAGAAAGGGAGATGGCCCTGATCCGATCGACCATTTATCAACAAGACTTGCGTCGCTTCCACGCCAAAAACGTGAAGAGTCGAGCCTTCCAGGAAGGAGATTTGGTTCTGCGGGTGGATCAGCAGAAACCACACAAGCTTGCTCCTTCTTGGGAAGGCCCCTTCATCATCACCAAGGTTCTCCACAATGGAGCATACCGTCTCTACAATGTCGAGCATCAGATCGACGAGCCCCGAGCTTGGAACGCGGAGCTTCTCCGCCCCTTTTACACTTAAGTAGTCACTCGGATGAGTTGTAATAAAAGTACTTATGTAGTTTATTTATCAAAGACAAGAGCTTTATAGTTTTCCCAGTAATTGTCATTACTTTTGTCCACATAAAGCAATCCCCCAGTGGGTGGCTTGGTTGCGAATCCGATTCGCCTAAGTCTGTAAAAAAAATCCTAACCGAGTGGTGAGCCAGCCTCCCACTCGAAGGCTTAGCTGCGAAATCCGTTTCGCCTAAGTCAAACAAAATCCTACCGAGTGGTAAGCCAGCCTTCCACTCGGAGGCTTAGCTGCAGTCCAAGTACTCGCCTAAGTTGAACAAAATCGTACTGAGTGGTAAGCCAGCCTTCCACTCAGAGGCTTAGCTGCAGTCCAAGTACTCGCCTAAGTTGAACAAAATCCTACCGAGTGGTAAGCCAGCCTTCCACTCGGAGGCTTAGCTGCAGCCCAGAGCTCGCCTAAGTTTTTGAAAATCCTATCGAGTGGAGAGCAAACCTCCCACTCGGAGGCTTAGCTGCAGCCCAGTGCTCGCCTAAGTTTTTGAAAATCCTACTGAGTGAAGAGCAAACCTCCCACTCGGGGGCTTAGCTGCAGCCCAGTGCTCGCCTAAGTTTCTAAAAATCCTACCGAGTGGAGAGCAAACCTCCCACTCGGGGGCTTAGCTGCAGCTCAGCGCTCGCCTAAGTTTCTGAAATCCTACCGAGTGGTGAGCAAAACTCCCACTCGGGGGCTTAGCTGCAGCCCAGTGCTCGCCTAAGTTTTTGAAAATCCTACCGAGTGGAGAGCAAACCTCCCACTCGGGGGCTTAGCAGCAGCCCAGTGCTCGCCTAAGTTTTTGAAAATCCTACCGAGTGGAGAGCAAACCTCCCACTCGGGGGCTTAGCTGCAGCCCAGTGCTCGCCTAAGTTTCTAAAATCCTACCGAGTGGAGAGCAAACCTCCCACTCTAGGGCTTAGCTGCAGCCCAGTGCTCGCCTAAGTTTCTAAAATCCTACCGAGTGGTAAGCCAGCCTTCCACTCGGGGGCTTAGCTGCAACCTAGTGTTCGCCTAAGTATAAAAAACAACGTGCGCTCCGCAAGGAGGATGAGGCGCAGGTCGACTCCTGCGTTCTCCTTCCGAGCTACGCCACAAATACAACACGTGCTCTGCAAGGAGGACGAAGTGCAGGTCGACTCCTGCCTTCTCCTTCCGAGCGATGCCAAAAATACAACGTGCGCTCCGCAAGGAGGACAAAGCGCAGGTCGACTCCCGCCTTCTCCTTCCGAGCTACGCCACAAATACAACATGCGCTCCACAAGGAGGACAAAGCGCAGGTCGACGCCTGCTTTCTCCTTCCGAGCTACGCCACAAATACAACATGCGCTCCGCAAGGAGGACGAAGCGCAGGTCGACTCCTGA